>NC_057808.1:433380477-433559648 GCF_018294505.1 Triticum aestivum
ATACTTTTTGTTGGCAAATAAAGTCTCAATACATCATTTATATGTGAATAAAATACAATGTGGTGAAGTGCGTCGAGGGGGGGGGGGACATATGCCCCCTATCCATGTTGATTTTTGTTCACAAATCAATTTTTTGTAGTTATTCTAAATATATAGATATATTGGGCCCTTATTTAAGATGAGTCCTAGGCCGCTGCACCTTTTGCCAGAGTTAATTGCATAATGGTACCACATTTTGGGCTGTCTTGGCGGATTGCTACCACTTTTCGTAATTTTTACGTGTCAGTATCAAGTTTTGGGCAAGCCGTTGCAAATCGGGCTAAATTGCGGATTGACAACGTATCTGACCGGCGGGACCCACATGTTAGGTGCCAACTTGGCATATATTTTGCAGAAAACCCCCTTACTTTATATATAATGGTTCCCGTGAGAGTCTTTTTTTTCGTTCGGACTTGTTCGAGGCAGGTTTCCCTTACTTTATATATAATGGTTCCCGTGAGAGTCTTTTTTTTCGTTCGGACTTGTTCGAGGCAGGTTTCGAACCTGCGACCAGCCATATGCAGGTGACACGCGCTAGCCAGCAGGCTGCAGGGATGTTCGCGTTGGAGTCCACGCGGTATTTCTTTTATACGAACAAGCAAACGCTGGGCCGGCTGTTTGGCCATGCGAGGCGTGCAATTTTTTTTCGTTTCGCGTTTTACTGCAGCAAGTGCTGGGGCTCATTCGCCAGGTTTCTTTTTGTTTCATTTTTTCTTATGCTTTATTTTAGTTTCTTGTTTTGGCTTATTTTTAGGTTTTTCTACTTTTTTTCATTCACTGGGTTAGTTTTTCTTCTGACATACTGACTGAATATTTTTTTTAGATACATGATGAACATGTTTTCAAATATGCATGAAGATTTTCTTAGATGCTGAGCACTTTTTCTGCGTATAGTAATCACTTTTTAATGCATGATGAACTTTTCTTTACAAACGGTGAATATTTTTTAATATATTGAACTTTTGGTAACATACGTTGAACATATTTGAAATGCAAATTGTACATTTTTAAAATATGTTGAACAATTTATTAATATACGATTAATTTTTTTGTAATTTATGTCGAACATTTTCTTAATACATGATGAATTTTTTTGACAATCTGTATTTCAAAAAATGTTCAACATGTATTAAAAACTTATTGCGCAAACTCATTCTAGAATTTCAAGAAACACGTAGATTTTCTTAATAAAAGTTGAATTTTTTAGTGCATTTCTAAAATTTATTATGTTTACAATTTTTTTAATACATGTTGTCAATCTTTTAATAATAGTGCGTTTACAAAAATATAATCAATATACGAGTAAGTAAAAAAACTATGTGTTCAGCATAAATATTTTTAATAGTTGTGTATTTAAATGATATAATGAGGATACACAATAATTATAAACTTATTAATATTATAATTAGAAAAGGAGTAATTAAGGGCACGCGGCCGCGCTGGGCCCAACAGCCCGGCCCAGCGTGTCCGCGCTAGTATAAAAGAAAGCCCGCATGTAACATAACACGAACATTGGTTGCTTGGTGGCTAGCTCGGCTCCGTACGCCGGGTCGCAAGTTCGAATCATACCGGCGTCTGATTTTTATTTTATTTTATTTATTTGTCTAGTTGGCTTAAACTTTCAACCCAAATACTTAAACGCACAGCTACGTTATCTGACGGAGCCGAGCGCACACGCGAGCTGTCCGATACTAGCGCACCTGCTACGCGACAAAACTGCTAAGAAAACTGTCTCCTTCCTCCTCGTGATGTAGCTGACGTTGTTAGGTGGTGGATGGTCACTAAGGATTACCTGCATGCATGTGCTGATGTCATCCCATTTTATTCCGTCTCAATTTTTGTTAAAGCTATAACTTTTGAGCCGAGTGTGAAAATGAAAATCCGTTTTACCATTAGGTTTCTCACGACGAGATCTTCAAAACTAGATCTCATATGTACATGTTTCGATGAAATTTTTTTAAAGCAACTTTGGTTCTAATTGAGGCAATTTTAGTACTAAACAGAAGCAACTTCCTTGCATCATGTGTATTAGTGAATTTACCTATCAAGTATATCGTAGACAACATAAAAATCACGTGGGACAAAATTTCTTCGTATGTAGGCAACTGAGCATCATTCATAGGCAACTTTATAGTATTTTAGGCAATTTAGTTCTCAAGGTAGGCTAACAGTATCCTAAGGAGGCTACCATGACTAGTTAGTAGCTTAACATCATCCTTAGTTGCATACAACTTAATTTCGTACATAGGCGACTTTAGAACTAAGTTGCTAACGCTACTTAGTTTTAAAAGCAACTTTGATGCTAGATGAGGCAACTTTAATGGTAAACAGAAGCAACTCCACTCCTAAAAATAATTAATTAGCAACAATAAGCAACTAACTAATAATACAGAACAACTACCAAATAGAGGTAGATAATATCACATCATCTTTATGAGCAACTTTCCTTCCACAAGAGGCAACTCTAGTGCTAAAAGAAGGCAACGTCACTACATTGTGTGTCCTAGTTAATTTTGTCTAACATTATCCTAACTTCCTCATCGGTACTTCTAAGTTGCCTATTGTTTATGCTCGTATGTCGTTGTTTTTGAATTTCCTATAATACTATGATGTCATCTACCGATGATGCTCTTGTGTCTGCTATATATTGCTAGTTATGGTAGGCAACATGATGATGAATCTTGGCCACTTCAGAGTGTTTGTAGGCAACTTAGAAAAACAATGATAAACAACTTCATAATATTCTAGGCAACTATTTTAAAAAGTAGGCAACTGAGCAGCAATTGCAGGCAACTAATTACCAGTAGCAGGCAACTAGGCATCAATTATAGGCAATATATAGCATTTATAGGCAATTGAACATCAATCGTTTGCAACTAACCATCAACAATAGGCAATTGAGCAGCCATGATACACAAGTTGGAATAATGTTAGTAAAACTGACAAATATACATAGTGCAGTGAAGTTGCTTTCTATGTACACTAAAGATGCCTTATGTTTTGTGTTATTTTTCTTGTTTTTATGCAAACCAACCTAATAGTCAGTCTAACTAGGCCAAAAAGAAGAAGTTGCTTCCCTATAGCACTATAGTTGCCTCCATTGAACCCAAAGTTGCCCTCAAAAAAAAGTTTGACGAAACCAACTCACATGGGATCTAGTTTTGAAGAACTCGTCGTCAGAGACTGTGAAAACGGAACTGGATTTTGATGCTTGAATCAAAAATTATGGCATTTACAACTTTTTAACCCCAAATAAATGCACATGGGAAAGGATCTAGGCTGATTCAATCGATAGCCACGTGCGCTAGGGATATGACCAAATAGTTTCCTTTTTCTACAGTAGACAGCTGGACATAAGGACATGCACTTACTATATACGACAATGCGCTCAAAACAACAAACGAGCGCAACGGCGCTCCCTAGCCATGTCCAACTTTCATACAAGTCCGAACGAAAAAAAGACTCTCACGGGAACCCTTTACCCACAAAAATAATGTGCCTTTACGTGATTACATAATAAGGGGGTTTTCTGCAAAAAAAAATATGCCATCTAGGCACCTGACATATGGGCCCCGTCGGTCAGATACGCTGTCAATGCGCAGTTCAGCCCGATTTGCAACGGCTTGCCCGAAACTTGGTACTAACACGTAAAAATTAAAAAAACTGATGCCAATCTGCCAAGACAGCCCGAAATGTGGTACTATTGTGCAATTAACTCCTTTTGCCATGGCGGCCAACCCTAGCCACAGAGCCCACTAGCGTTGTTACAATGTTACTGGTTGTACCTCGGAGCCGAGACGGCGGCTCGTGGGCTTCCCGACTAGGTAAGTATCCCTCTGCTCTCTCTCTCTATCATCATCTCATGTGCCCACGGCCATCCATCCATGGTTAATCCTTTACCCTCTTCTTTGTGGGTGTCGTCAAAATTAGTGACAAGCTAGCCAGCAACCAAGTGTGGCCATATACCCCTCTCCATTATGTCCAATTTGATCAGTTCCTCCCAAATTTGATCTGTGGGTCAGGCTCGTTGTGAAGGAAGGTGGACGTTTCCTTCACGCTCAACCATGGCATCGGAGCGTGCGGAGGCGGGGCAATGGTGGCAGAGGGTGGGGGGAGCAGGAAAGGGCGCGCGGAAATGTCCCTCCCGCAAAATCTCGCTGCGGATAGGGGCTGAGCTCGGGTCGGCCTCCCAGCCCGTGAAACTAGAGGTTGGGGGAGAAGTTTTGCCACGCCCCGCAAAAATATTTGCGGACCGGGGCGGGATGCGAGGTCTGATCGGACAGGTTTGCCCGCCCCGACCCGCACTTTAGCGGTTATTTTGCGGGCCGGGGCGGGATGCGGGGTCTGCTAGAGTTGCTCTAAGCGGGATGCAACCACGTTGTGGTAGCTATTCCTACCCCTTTGTCAAAAGGGGGTGCATCTCTGGCAAACCTGATAGTAGGCCAACCTATTACTGTAGCTGCGGCGTGCGAATTTTTCTCTGTCATTTCTTTCTTGGTATTTCATTCTTCTTTTTATTTATTGTTTTTTTTACTTTTACTTCAGTTTTCTTTCTTGGTTTTCACCGTTTTAACACATTTCTACATGTTTCGTATATATTGTACATTTTTGGAATACATGAGGAGCATTTTCTTATACATGTGTAACCTTTTTTCAATACAAGTTTTGTTGTATATTTTTTTCATGCAACTTGCAAATTTTTTCTATACATTTAATATGTGTTTAAAAAAAGTTGAACTACATGCTTTATATTTTTTTAAACACATGTTTTTGAACTTTTTCTCCAACACTTGTTGAACATTTTGCAAATACACATTGAAACATTTTTTGAACTAAATGAATATTTGTAGATTGTATAGATTATGAACATATTTTTGGAATACGTGAATATTTTTTAAAATTTAACGTACTTCCAACAAGTTCTGAGGGGCCACAGAAAAAAGCCATTTGCTGGCCCAGCCACTATTCACTATGATGTAGGCAACTGCTAGTGCGCAGCTGCAGCCAGAAAAAGCCCAACCAAACACCCTATAACTTGCAGTAGCCGAGGCACATCATGCGTATATGACACCTGCGGGTCTCAAAAGGGTGAGCATATGTCTCGCTTACCGCGAGACGGTTTTTAAGGCTGCTTACTGCAAGATGTAGGGCGGCCTTACCTGGGTGAGCGTGAGACCGGGCCCACCCAGAGCGCGGGAGGTTAGAGGCTCGTTTCATTCTGTTTTTCTTTCATGTTTTTCGTTTTTGTTTTTCTTTGTTATTTTACTTTTTTATTCTTTAAAATATTCTTAATATATACATATCTATATCTATATTACAAAAACACTTTACATAGAACATTTCAAAAATGTTAATCATCCATTTTGGAAAATGTTAAATGTGTTCAGAAAAAAATGTTTCCAGTGTATAAAAATGTACAATACGTATGGAAGAAAAAATAGACATAAATACATATAAGTAACAAATTGTTAATCATGTATTTGGAAAATGTTACATGTGTATATAAATATGTTTCTAATGTATGCAAAAAACGTACAATGTGTACCGGAAAAGGTAGACAAAAAAATTATAAGTTTTCAAGCAAGCTAATCATGTATGTGGAAAAAATTAACATGTATAGAAATTTCTGATTTATGCAAAAAATGTATGGACAAAGCAGACATAAAAAATATAATTTTTAAGATGTTAGTCATAATTTTGAAAATGTTAAATGTGGACATATAAAATGTTCCTGATGTATGCAATAAATGCACAATGTTTATGGAAAAATTATACAACAAAAAATATGTGTTCAAAAAAATTTAAATATGTATTTCCAAAATGCTAAACATGTATATAAAAATATTCCTGATGTACAAAACAAATGTACAATGTGTATAGAAAAAATAAACATAACAAAATATTAAATTTCAAATAATATGTTAATCATGCATTTGAAAAATTGTCAAATGTGTATATAAAGAATATTCCTCATGCATATGGAAAATGTACAAAGGAAAACGAAGAAAACCAATAAAATGTTAAAAACTGAAAAGGAAAAAGGAATAAACAAAGAGAAATAGGAAAAACAAACAAAGAAAAGAAAAGGTGAAAATGAGAAGGAAAGAAAGGAAAACGAAGAAAACTGATGAAAATAAAGAAAATAAAAGCAAATAAAAATAGAGAAAAGAAAAAAAGGAACCAAAAAGAACTCAAAGAAAAAAACAATGATAGAAATGAAGAATGCCAATTAAAAAAAGTATAGAAAGACAGAAACCGAAGAAAACTGTGAAGAAACGCAGAGATCCACAAAAATAAAATAAAATAAAATAAAAAAGGACCAAAAACTAGTACAATCCACAAAACAGAGAGCTTCGCTATGGAAAACGAGCAAGCTATCTCTCTGAACCCGAGCGTGCGATCGAAGAGATGAAATGGGCTGGTCCATTACAGGTGACGTGAAAAACCCCTTTAGGTAAGCGAACCGTAGGGCTTGCTGTAAGCGAGATATAGTCGTTACGGTGTTAAACGGTGTTTCCTATTTGGAGCTTCAGGCGCCCGTTAGTATCCATTTTGCAAAGGGGTGCACACACCTCCTCCATTCTGGGCTGGCCGATCCACCATTTTTTCTTTCTTTTTTCCGTCTTTTAACCCAGGAAAAAAGCATACTCGTGGTGAATCTAACCAATGACCTCTTGCATTGAGGTACGCTTCAGTAACCAGTAACCACCCCTCCACCCAGCCTGATTAGATAACGTACACGTATTTTCATCTTTTTTTCTTCATTTCTTTTTTCTTTTTTTAAATCAATTAACCTTTTTTCAAATTGATGAACTTTTTGCAAATTTTCTGGATATTTTTTAAAATATATGAACTTCCTTTATGAATTTTTATAAACTTTTTTTCAAGTTCGATGAACTTTTATAAAATTTGGCGAACTATTTTTCAACTTTGATGTACTTTTTCTCTAAAAAATTCACAATTTTTTGTCAAATTGATGAGCTTTTTTCAAATCAATCATTTGCTTTTCGAAATCCATGCACATTTCCGATTTCCCTAAATTTTCGTCTTTTGAGATTTTTTTTTGTTATTTTTTCAAATGTGATCGAGCGAACCAGGGGGGAATAAAAAATGCGATGGAGCGCTCGCATCTAGATGGGCCCTAGGCTAGATGAGCTATCTCATGGACACCAGCAATTTATACGCTTCGCTTAAAAAGGCAATTTATACGCCCATTTTACTGAGAAATCACCGTGTTTTCTCGAAGTCCAAAAGTCCTGGATAGATCGGGTGCAGAGCGGGATCCCAAGAATTACACGTGCATCCATGGGCATGAACACCTCCTCAACGCGAGCCCTGTCCCGTGTTGCTGTAGTATGGCCAATCAGTTCGGATTAGATGGTTTAGCTACGTGATGCTGCTACTAGGCCTTTTAATTAGTGCAACTGTATCCTTCTCAAAAAAATAAATAGTGCAACTATATACATGCGGCCCAAATGTAGAGCTACACTAGGACGGTGCTTGCCTCTACTGCGTGCGTATCTGGAGTGAGGCTTCCCTAAAATAAAATAAAAAATCTGGAGTGAGGCGCGAGCAAGCGGAACAGCCGAGACGGTATATTCTCCTTCTCCCGATCGCCTCGCACGACAGGCTAACAGCCTTGATTCCTTCAAGCGCTGCATGCGGTCGCCTCCACGGGAAGCGGGCGGGGTCGTTAGGAGATTCTGTGGATCTCACCGATCCATCCTCCACCTCTCTCCCTCCTATATATAGGTGCGAGGCCCGGCAGGGTGAATCATCAATCAATCTCCTTCCAAGCTCTACTCGTCTCGCAAACGAAAGAGCAGATCATATCAGACCAGAGTGAGTTTGCATCTGCGAGCTGCGCCAATGGAGGGGAGAACTGCTCTCTGTTTCCTCGTCGTGCTCGCGCTTCTCGCAAGCCCTGCTCTCGCAGGTACGTGCGTGCTCCCCTTCCATTTCACATCCCCTCTCTTTTACAAGAAAAGATCTCCTTCTTTCCCTTTACATCTCTGTTCCACAGAAAAGATCTCTAATGACGATAGTGTTTGTATGTTTGTTGGCTAATTGCATCTGTATATATATGTATCTACATGCATGCAGAACGCAAGTGCTACAAGGAGCGCTTCTACTCCATGATATGCATGAAGTGGCACTGCGCCATGGAGTGCGTCAACCAGAGCCCGGACCTGGTGCTCAAGTCGGCCCACTGCACCACCAAGCACGTCATCATGCGCTACTGCAACTGCGAGATGTGTACCAAGGAGTAGACTGCTCTGTCTACTCTGGTCGTCTAGTTATTAGCTAGGGAGGCGTACCACCAATAAACTAAATCCATATGGAGCTAGAGAATAATAGTTATTCTA
Organism: Triticum aestivum; assembly: GCF_018294505.1. Classification (NCBI taxonomy): domain Eukaryota; kingdom Viridiplantae; phylum Streptophyta; class Magnoliopsida; order Poales; family Poaceae; genus Triticum; species Triticum aestivum. The sequence continues at coordinate 433,388,883 of NC_057808.1, forward strand.
GGAGTGTATATGCATGTCGTCGATGACATGCATGTGCATGCATGTTACTGGCTAGCCAGTACGCTTCAGCTTGAGCAGATTGTGGAACTGATCGATCAATAAAGATTCTGGATGTGAGTTCCGTTTTGTTTCGTCGTGATTTGATTGTATGTTGACCAGATTCTTCATCGACCTTCACATGATTTTAACTAGTATAAGTATGACAACATACTTAAATAATCTATTCGCAAGAAAAAACATACTTAACTAATCTGCAATTAAGATGCTTAAACACCTTCCTGCAATATGCATGATAAACTTTATCCATGATTATCGAAAAATAAATTTCATCTGCCATTGCAAATTCAAATCAGAACTTGGTTGCTTCTTTGTCCTCGCTCGAATGGGTGTTTCTCAAGCACTTGGTGGGTTTGAAATCGGTTAGCTCGTGTAGCCTGGTTTGTACGCGATTGATAGCTTTTTCTCTCGACTTGACGATGAGCATTGTTGACGTTGAAGCGGAGCACGCAGAGCTCGGCCTTCCGTCTTGCACCATGGCCGGAGTCGGCGCCGAGCGTGAGCAGGAGGATGATGCAGTGCGCTGCCAGATTGTACCGCGAGCGTTCCTTGGTGCCAGGCTGTCCGCGCGCCCGGCCATGAGAGGTAGAAGCGGAAGAACTGCGGTCGCAGGCGATGCGATCGCCGCTGCTGGCTCTCCTGGATCGGTTACGTCTGAGTTTGTTGGGCCACGAGGCGCTAGCGTAGGATAGCACCGAGTGGTGTGGATCATGGCGTAAAGCTCGGCAGGTTTAGCTGATCTTGTTTGCATGTAATCACAAGATATAATCGAGAAAAGGATGTAATGCGTCGCGAAGTACTTCCGCCCTTCTTTTTTTTTTCGGGGTATACTTCTGCCTCATGTATCCACCGTGCATGCTGTGTGACGGATCGGCCCGATTTGGAATCGACCATTCCATTTTAGGTCCACATAATTTTTTTCATTTATTTTTAATAAAAACATATTTTGTAGGCCATGCTTAATAAAAATGTGTCATTATTATATAATAGTGTTATTATTCATCATCCAGGGTGCAGAATAAGTTATTCTTCACCCGAGGTAATCTTATGATCGCTTCCTAAATAAATTACGTTTAGAATATAAATAGTTACATGCATATTGATTCAATATGTAAAATTTGGTATAAAAAACAAAAATATAGGTTATATGACTAGAAAAATCACATTTTATGTATGTTTTACACTATGTTTTTACATTCGTAATTTTACGTAACATAAAATATTTTTTACGGCAAGTACATATTTTCTTACGTTCTCTTTTTATGTATGAAATAAGACAAAATTTATGAAACGTAAAAATATGGTGCATTAATGTCAAATCTAGGGTGAAGAATAACTATTCCTCACCTAGGGTGACGAATAGCGCGACCCATAGATTTTCAGAATATATATTGTACATAAAACATATTTCGTATTTTATCTCTGAAATATTATCCATTCCTTGATTTCGCACAATGCCAGGTTGTTTAGGGAGTACATTTCATTTGCCACTCGGCAGACACAACATTTGTCGAGTGCCAGAGAGAATAAACTTGACAAATCGGAAGACTGCCAAGTGGCACTCGACATCGCACGCGTTTGTCGAGTTTCTATTGAGGGGCACTAAGCAAACACTTTATTCTTTTCTTCTTCTTTTTTTCTCTTTTATTTTGTTCTACTTATTTTGTACATTATTTGTTTTCCTTTTTTATTTCATTTTATGCTCTATTTTTCAACATTATATCTGTTTTTCTTTTTAGTATCTTTTCTTTCTCCCCTATCTATTTCATTTTGCAGGCATTAAGTGCATTTGTAGGCATTTAGTGCATATATTTCAAACTAAACTGCAAGTGCATGAAAAAGGGGGAAATTGGGTTGAAAATTCATATTTGTGTTCTTGAGTCTATGTTTAGGCCTTATCCAAGACAAAGGAAAGCAATTCCAAACCTCATGGTGCCAAGACTCAACCTCAAACATGCTGGTTATTGGTTTTTAATTCATAGAAATGCAAACTAAGCCTGAAAAAAATATGAAACTTGGCATGGAGCCCTCAAATGGCATCAACATGTTGTGATAAAAATTTAGATGGTTTCACACAAGTTGTGACTTATAGTGCTTACAAACGGGGCCATCTCCGAGTAAGAATCTAAGTTTCGAGAGGTGATGGGTTAGGTTTGCAGCCAAAGTGACGGCTGCTTCAATCGGTTGACCTTGATTTTTTTTTCTACACTAAAGATGCACCACTAAATGTTCCATGTTAAAAATTGATCTTTTTTGCTATGTTAAGTCATTTAGTGCATTTCCAAACATTTATTGTGAATAATTAAAATTTGAACTGTACGTGCATTATAAAGTTGGTAAAATTGAGTTAAAAATCCTATTTGTGTTATTGAGTATATGTTTAGGCCTTATCGAAGAAAATAAAGAAATTCCAAAGTTCAGGGTCACTACTAGGAAAAACCTTATACACAGCATCTTAGCAGTAGTGCTGGACAAAATCGTGCGCTACTGCTGCTTAGTAGTAGCGCGTGTAAATAAACCGTGCTACTACTATCGTTTTAGCAGTAGCGCGTACTAGCAAAACGCGCTGCTGCTATGTTTGAACTGGCTGCACATGGCTAGCCCCACTTAACAGTAGCGCGTATCCATACCCAGCGCTACAGCTATGCTCCGTAGCAGTAGCGCTTTTCACGAACCCGCGCTACTACTAACCCTACCTTATCCCACGCGGCCGACCCTCTCACTCACTCTCCCTCTTAGTCACTCTCGCCCGCGCCGATACCCGTCGTCCGCCGCCGCCGTCGTCCGCCGATACGTCTCCGTCGTATCTATAATTTTTGATTGTTTCATGCCAATATTATACAACTTTCACATGTTTTTGGCAACTTTTTGTATGATTTATTGGACTAACCTATTAATCCAGTGCCTAGTGCCAGTTCCTGTTTTCTGCATGTTTGTTGTACCGCAGAAAATCCATATCAAACGAAGTCCAAATGCAATGAAATTTCACAGAGAATTATTTTGGAATATATGTGATTTTTGGGAGTTGGAATCACCACAAACGAAGGCCCACACAGCCCACAAGACACCAGGGCGCGCCAGAGGCCCCTGGCGCGTGGTGGTGGGTTGTGCCCTCCTCGAACATCGGTTGGAGCTCTACTTCGGGCGCAAGGAAGCTTATATCCAGAAAAAAATCGTGTTAAAATCTTAGTGCAATCGGAGTTACGGATCTCTGGGAATATAAGAAACGGTTTTCGGCCAGATCTGGGAACGCGAAACAGAAGAGAACATAGAGGGAGATCCAATCTCGGAGGGGCTCCCGCCCCTCCGCCGCCATGGAGACCAAGGACCAGAGGGGGAACTCTCCTCCCATCTAGGGGGAGGCCAAGGAAGAAGAAGAAGGAGGGGGGGATCTCTCCCCCTCGATTCCGGTGGCGCCGGAGTGCCGCCGGGGCAACGATCGGGACGGCGATCTACATCAACAATCTTGCTACCGTCAACACCAACTCTCACCCCCTCTATGCAGCGGTGTAACACCCCTTCTCCCCGCTGTAATCTCTACTTAAACATGGTGCTTGATACGTCTCCAACGTATCTATAATTTTTGATTGTTTCATGCTATTATATTATCTGTTTTGGATGTTTAATGGGCTTTAATATGCTCTTTTATATTATTTTTGGGACTAACCTAATAACCGGAGGCCCAGTGCCAGTTTCTGTTTTTTTTGCCTATTTTAGAGTTTTGCAGAAAAGGAATACCAAACGGAATCCAAACAGAATGAAACCTTCGCGATGATCTTTCTTGGACCGAAAGCAAACCAGAAGACTTGGAGTTGAAGTCTGGAACTCCGTGAGGAAGCCACGAGGCAGGAGGGCGCGCCCCCCACCCTCGTGGGCCCCTCGGAGCTCCACGGACGTACTTCTTTCACCTATATATAGTCTTATACCCTAGAAACATCAGGCAGAGCCACGAAACCACTTTTCCAACGCCGCAACCTTCTGTACCCATGAGATCCCATCTTGGGGCCTTTTCCGGCGATCTGCCAGAGGGGGAATCGATCACGGAGGGCTTCTACATCAACACCATTGCCTCTCCGATGAAGCGTGAGTAGTTTACCACACACCTTCGGGTCCATAGTTATTAGCTAGATGGCTTCTTCTCTCTCTTTGATTCTCAATACAAAGTTCTCCTCAATGTTCTTGGAGATCTATTCGATGTAATACTCTTTTGCGGTGTGTTTGCCGAGATCCGATGAATTGTGGATTTATGAACAAGTTTATCTATGAATATTATTTGGTTCTTCTCTGAATTCTTATATGCATGATTTGATATCTTTGCAAGTCTCTTCGAATTATCGGTTTAGTTTGGCCTACTAGATTGATCTTTCTTGCAATGGGAGAAGTGCTTAGCTTTGGGCAATCTTGCGGTGTCCTTTCCCAGTGACAGTAGGGGCAACAAGGCACGTATTGTATTGTTTCCATCGAGGATAAAAAGATGGGGTTTATATCATATTGCCTGAGTTTATCCCTCTACATCATGTCATCTTTCTTAAAGCATTACTCTGTTTTTACACTACTAGGGAAAAGCCTATACACAGAATCTTACCAGCAGCGCGCTTTAAAATAAGGCGCTGCTGCTAACTAGCAGTAGCGTGCTCATGCAAACCGCGCTGTTGAAACAAATGTATCAGTAGCGCGCCCACTCTAAGACGCGCTACTGCTATAATTGCCACGACGCCCCCGCGAGGCTAGTTCTAGCAGCAGCGCGCTAGTATGAAGAGCGCTACTGCTAGGGACCATAGTAGTAGCGCATTTACGCAATAACCGTTACTACTAAGTTCACTAAAAAAATTAGTCCCACCTCGCTTCGTGAAGAGAGTTTGTACCACCTTAAATATGTTACTTCTCAAACTTTCACAACCACTTGGTCTTCATTGAACTCTATGTGTAGAATTTGTGGCCGCAATATGAGTCTTCACCAGTTCCTAAACTAGTGAGGACTCATATTGACAAATCAGATTGTACACAAAAAGATCATTGATGATCAATGTATTTTTGATGTCTATTTTTACATGCTGACACATAGCAGTAGCGCGCTCTTTGTGAAAGGCGCTACTGCTAGGTCGTTTAGCAGTAGTGCCTTTTGCTATAGCGCGCTACTGCTAAGCCATTCCATCTCCCCCCTCTCCGACCTATCCGATCCACTCACACACTCACACTCACTCGATCTCCCCCTCAACCCCCACGCCGGTCCTCCCCCGTCGTCCCTCCTCCGATCTGCGCCGCCGCCACCTCCTCCTCCTCGCTGGACTCGGTACTGGCCTCCTCCTCCGTCCTCCCTCTAGTCGCCGCTGGCCGGCCCCTCCTCGCTCCACCTTGCTCCTCCGTCCTCCCTCCACTTGCCGCCGGCTGGCCCCTCCTCGCTCCGTCTTCCTCCTCCGCCCTACTCTCTTCTCCCTCCTCGAGTCGCCCCTCCTTCTCCCTCCTCCCTCCTCCATCCGCAACCCCTCCTCCCTGCTACACTTTGATTTAGTAGGCTAGTTGATTTAGAACATTTTGATTTAGTTGATTTAGTATGTAGTTGATTTAGTTGATTTAGAACATCTTGATTTAGTTGATTTAGTAGGCTAGTTGATTTAGTTGATTTAGTAGGCTAGTTGATTTAGTTGATTTAGAACATTTTGATTTAGTTGATTTAGTATGTAGTTGATTTAGTTGATTTAGAACATCTTGATTTAGTTGATTTAGTAGGCTAGTTGATTTAGTTGATTTAGTAGGCTAGTTGATTTAGGTTATTTAGAACATTTTGATTTAGTTGATTTAGTATGCTAGTGGATTTAGTAGGCTAGTTGATTTAGTTGATTTAGTATGCACCATTTTATTGTTATTTTTTCTGTAGATGGATAGGTAGATGCATGCTTTTGTTTTTTTGTAATAAGTTATTTTTTGGCAAAATGTAGGTGCCAATTTAGTTAAATTTGCCACTTGTTTTTTTAATCAATTATCTTAGGCAATAGGGGCCAAATGAGATGACATGTCTTGGTAGGTGGTACCCTTATTTGGTAAATATTTGTGAAAAGTTTTTTTGGCAATAGGTGCCACCGAAATGCTTTGTCCATAAAATTGCTTCTCGCGGAAGAACCAAAAATATCACATGCTACTGTTTTTCTTTCCTGTGAAGTGAATCATTAATCCTTTGCTCATATTGCTTTAGGAAAATGGCGCCACCACCACCACCACTATGTCGACTGTGCAAGTCAAGGTGCGCCAGCAGCCTTGCAACTGGCAAGCTGTTCGGCATCTACTTCCAGCCGAGTTTACGTCATGCGGCGGTAAGAAATTAGATGAAATGTAACAACTATTTTATTTTTAGTGTTGGCATTACTGCATTGTGTTATTTTGCTTTTTTCACACAGATCGTCCCATGTAATGTGAGGTTGAAATTCAACAAGCTGACAGGAGACACTGTGACATTTGAGGCTCCTGGGGGCCGTACACTATGGAGGTCGAGAAAGGACGCAATATGTCGCAGATTGGAGGAGATGGATGGGCCCGTTTCCTTCCCCACATGCGTCTTACTGGTGGTGAGTTGACCAGCTTCTCCTTCAGAGCAGAAAGACCCAAGCTGGCTGTCATTTATCTCAACCTGGTGGAAGATGATGAAGATGACGAACATGATGAAGATAATGAGGACCCACTCGATGGAGATGATGAGAACCCACTTCATGAAGCTACCATAGCTCAAAGAATGAGGCTGAGCGAGGAGGTGTGCAACCTATGGGACATAATTCCGCCACGTGATGACTTTGTCGGGGTGCCATTCGTGACCCGCCTGACAAGTACCATGGTCGATCGGCATGAAATGGTATGTTATACGTACTGCCTGTAGTAATTTGATGATATATATATGCTTTATTGTTATACTTACAAATGCAAATTATTCGATGATATGCTTAATGAATCCGATGATCACTACTAGGAAAAGGGCTATAGCTAATATGGACATTAATGGCGCACCTGTATCTGGTGCGCCACTGCTAGTCCTCATTACTAATGGCGCACCAGACACAGGGTGCGCCATTACTAACAAATTTTATTTTTTATTTTTTCCAAAACTATTAATGGCGCACCATGGCACAGTGCGCCATTACTAGTTTTAACTAGTAATGGCGCACCACACACTCTGTGCGCCACTACTAACAATTTTTTTACTTTTTTTTTCAAAACTAGTAATGGCGCACCTGGGTACAGTGCGCCATTACTAGTTCAAACTAGTAATGGCGCACCACATCCACGATGCGCCACTACTAACAATTTTTTTTTTGCAAAACTAGTAATGGCGCACCACGTAACAGGTGCGCCATTAGTAACCAGGGTTACTAATGGCGCATTTTTAGGTGGTGCGCCATTAGTAATCTGAGACCAGCTAGATATTTTGGACAGCCACCTACCACACTCACTTTCCCCACTTTATTCTCTCCGCCTCCTCCTCCAAGCTTGTCTCGGCTGCCTCCTCCTCCTCACCTCATTTGCACCATAGATTCACCCAAATTAAGTGGTTAAATTACCTTTTTTTGATAGGTAAGTAAGGGGAAAGCTTTCTTTATGTTGTAGATCTACTTTTTCTCCCTCCAACAACGTGCAGATGCACTTTTTATGGCCTAGCTAGATCTACGTATGTTTGTGGTGTTGCATATGTTTGTGGTGTTTGCAGGTACCGGTATTTGAAATGCGATAGTTGCCAATATTTTGCCGGAATGTTGATTCATTTCCGTTTAGGCGAGAATTTGGCACTATGCATTCTTTTTGGTCCTATTTTTAGGCAAAATCATGCCAAATTTTTTCTTGGTTCTAAAATATCGTTTTGCTCTACCCCGCAGGCGACCATGGTCCGCACGATGACCGAAGGCATCGTGAATAGGTCTTTGAGGTCCGCGAAGGCCGAGATGCTTCAAAAGAACGAGACGGAGATAAGATGTCCATGTCGAAGATGCAAGCTGAAGAGCCTTATTACGGACCCGGATTCCGGACAGGTGCGGGACCACCTGCTCTTGCGTGGTTTCATGGATGGCTATCGGTGGCAAGGTGATGAAGATGACTATGAATTCGTCCATGGGGGCCGGGCGAGAAATGAGGAAGGGCAGCAAGACAACCGCGGCGAGGGCGGGCAAGAAGACGAAGAATCTCCAGGACATGATCACGACGGTGATGTAGTACACAGTCATCATGTAGAAGATGCCGGACATGATGATGAGGAAGATCAAGACGAAGGGCATGATCATGAAGATGAAGATGCCGGAGCAGACGACGATGGACCATCGATGGGCTGGGTGCAGGACCCTCATATTCAAGAGCTGCTTCTCAAGCAGATGGATAACGCAAGAGCTGCCGCCCGAGAAAGCCAAGCTGGATCAACTGGAGATAGACGCGGTTACTCCATTGTATGAAGGATGCAGGCCCGAGGATACCCGCCTGAAAGTAACGCTCATGGCTCTGGAGATGAAGGTAAAACACAAAATGACCGACGCATGCTTCGACGAGAACATGTCATTCTGGCACGAACGTCTTCCCAAGGGGAACAAGTGCCCGACCAGTTTCGAGGAGGCGAAGAAAATCGTGTGTCCTCTGGATTTACCGCACGTGAAATACCATGTGTGCATGAACAATTGCATCATTTATCGGGACGAGCACGCGGAGTCTACCATATGTCCGGTGTGCGGCGTCACTCGATACAAGAAGAGGAAGAAAGCTCCTCGAAAAGTGGTGTGGTACTTTCCGATCACTCCTCGTCTGCAGCGGTATTTCGCGGACCCTAAGCTAGCAAAGCTCCTGCGTTGGCACGCGGATAGGGAGGAGAAGAAGCGAGAAGATGACGGAAATGATCCGGAGATAAATAAAAAAGACAAGATGCTGAGTCACCCTAAGGATGCGAGCCAGTGGCAAGCGTTGAACTTCGAACACCCAGAATTTGGGGACGATCCAAGGAACATCGTGCTGGGCGCGAGCACCGATGGAGTCAATCCGTTTGGCAGCCAGAGAAGCACACATAGCACCTGGCCTGTGTTTGTGTGGATGTACAACCTTCCCCCTGGTTGCATGAAGAGGAAGTACATTCACATGAGTATGCTAATTGAAGGGCCGAAACAACCAGGGAACGACATCAATCTGTATCTGGGGCTGCTGAAAGAGGAGCTAGACACGCTGTGGAAAACGCCAGCCAATACGTAGGACGCCGCAGAGAAATAATATTTCCCTATGAGAGCCGCACTGCTCACGACGGTGCACGACTATCTCGGTTACGGATATCTCGCGGGGCAGGTGGTCCACGGATTTTCTGGATGCATCAGGTGCATGGATGACACAACGTATCGCCAGCTAGATAGAGATCCCGGGTCTTCAAAAACCGTGTTCATGGGACATCGAAGGTGGCTTCGTGACGATGACCCATGGAGAAAACGCAAGGATCTGTTCGATGGTGAAACCGAACCCCGAAGACGCCCGCGTACGAGGAGCGGCGAGGAAATAGACGAGCTGTTGAAAAATTGGAAAGATTGCCCACTGCCGAGAAAGAAGCAAAAGGCGCCAGAGCCGGGAAAGAAGCGAAAGGCGCCAGAGCCGCCGCTGAAGGTATGGAAAACGAGGTCTGTTTTCTAGGACTTGCCGTACTGGAAGATCCACCATGTGCCTCACAGCCTTGATGTCATGCATATCACGAAGTATGTGTGCGAGAGTCTGCTTGGTACCCTGCTCAACATGCCAGAGAGGACCAAAGATGGGCCGAAAGCAAGGGCAGACTTGAAATCAATGGGCATCAGGGAGGAGCTTCACGCTAATGATGATGATGATGAGGCGCAGCAGGACACGGAAAGTCGTCGCAAAGGCAAAAAAGGGCAAGAAGATCGGAAATGACTACCCTCCCGCGTGCTTCACTCTAAGTCAGGAGGAGATCGAGCAGTTTTTCACCTGCCTCGTAGGAGTAAAACTTCCTTATGGTTACGCGGGGAAGATAAGCAGATACCTAGACTCAGCGAAGCAGAAGTTCAACGGGATGAAGTCTCACGACTGTCACGTGTTGATGACGCAGATACTTCCAGTTGCAATCCGTGGGATCATGGACGCGCACGTCCGTGAAATGCTATTTGGCCTATGCAACTTTTTCGACGTCATCTCTCGGAAGTCGGTTGGCGTGAGGCAACTCAGAAGGCTACAGGAAGAGATCGTGGTGATACTATGCGAGCTTGAGATGTACTTGCCGCCCGCATTCTTCGATGTTATGGTGCATCTGCTGGTCCATATCGTGGAGGATATCATCCAACTCGGGCCGATGTTCCTGCACAGCATGATGCCGTTTGAAAGGATGAATGGTGTCATCAAAGGATACGTTTGCAACATGTCACGTCCAGAGGGAAGCATAGCCAGGGGCTTTCTGATCGAAGAGTGCATCTCCTATTGCACGAATTATCTAGGCATCGAGAACCCCGTTGGTCTGCCTGTCAACAGGCACCTCGGCAGGCTCGCTGGATGGGGTCACCGCGATGGTCGCCACGAAATGCATGTCGACTTCGAGGGTCGACTCGTCGACTTTGAAAGAGCAAACCTAGTCGCGCTACAACACATAGACGTGGTCGATCCTTGGGTGGTAGAGCACAAAACCTTTATTGAGAAGACGTACAATGACCGAGGCCAACAGAGGATGGACGGAGATATAATCAAAGAGCACAACTCATGTTTCATGTGTTGGTTCAAGGAGAAGCTTCTGTCGTACCCTTTACATGAGGATTCTTCCGCGGAAGAAAAACTCATATTCGCTTTGTCACAGGGCGCCGAGCACAACCTGATGACCTATGAGGCGTATGATATCAACGGCTACACATTCTACACCGAGGGAAAGGACATGAAGAGCGATGGTTATCAGAACTCCGGGGTAACGATGGAATCCTACACCGGTAACGACAAGGATAGATACTACGGAAGGATCGAGGAGATCTGGGAGCTGAGCTACACTGGAGAGAAGGTCCTGATGTTCCGTGTCAGATGGGCCAAGAGCGCCATAAAAGAAGACCGGTATTTCACCACCATGGTTATACCGGAAGCCAAATCCAAGACCGCGGATGCAAACGTCACCAAGAAAAATGAGCCATGGGTACTGGCTTCCCAAGTGTACCAATGCTTCTTCATTACCGACCCGTCAAAGCCCAGTCGTGTTGTCGTGAGGAGAGGAAAAAGGAAGATCATCGGAATGGATGGAGTCACCAATGAGCAAGACTTCGACAAGTACGGCGACCCGAAGATGGAACATGACGACGACGATGAAGTGCCATACACCACAAGAAGAAGCAGGACCACCCTACCTAAAGGACGTCCGTTCAACAGAAGAACTCCATTTGCAAAAAAGAAGGGCAAGAAGATTGTGAAAAGATAGCTAGCTAAGATCGATTGTATTTATATCGTAGTCTTCATTTCTCGATTGTATTTCGACATATGGAAATGGGCGGCATTTTTTGAATTCATGAATATTTTGAAATCTGATGATATTTTTTCATATTCATAAATGTTTTCTAAAAAATTATTAGATGCAACTAAAAATAAAAAAATCAAATAACAAATTTGATGATATTTTTTCATATTCATAAATGTTTTCATATTCATATTTTTTCATAAATGTTTTGAAATCTGATGATATTTTTCCACATTCATAAATGTTTTCAAATTTGATCGTCATTTTCTAAAAAATTATTAGATGCAACTAAAAATCCAAAAAAAAAGTTAGTAATGGCACACCACGGGAGGGTGCGCCATTGCTATGAAGGTATTTATGGCGCACCCGAATGAGGTGCGCCATTGATATAAATTTTTTTATTTATATTTATTCTTGTATTTTATTTTTCAGTGTTCCTTTCCTGCTTAAATATCATGGGCACTTTTTGAATTCATGAATATTTTTTCAAATTTGATGATATTTTTTCATATTCATAAATGTTTTACCAATTCACAAATGAATGCAACTAAAAATCCAATTTTTTTTACTAATGGCGCACCGCTAGGTGGTGCGCCATTGCTATCAAAAAAAAGTTACTAATGGCGCACCGCTAGGTGGTGCGCCATTGCTATCCCTCCCCCCACTAAAATCCCAAATCCCCGATCCCCAATCTCACATCTCTCTCAGCCCCCCCACTGCGCGCCGCTGCCCCGACCCACTGCGCCGCCGCCCCTACGTGCGCCGCCGCCCCCGCGGCCCCGCCGCCTCCCTTTCCCATCCTCCCCTTCCTCCCCCTCCGACCCCACCTTGACGCGTCTCCGTCTCCACGCCGTCGAGCACCGACGCAGGCCGGAGAAGTCCAGCACGAGCGTCTACGTCGTCTCCGTCGGATACATCGACGAACCGGACCGGAGCCGAGCCGAGGAGCACCGCAAACCCGCCACCGAGCCCTTCTTCCACCTCGGATTCCGCCGCCTCTCCTTCAAGTCCGGCCGGCCTGCTGCTCCTAATCCACCGCCGGGCCTTCGTGTGCCTCCACGGTGATCTCCCCTCGCTTCCCCTCTTCTGTTTCCCCTCGTCCCGAGCGCCGTAGACCCCTCGCGCACCCGCTCGCCTGCGCGTACCGCCCGCGCTGCCCGCGTCCACCCTGCCGCTCCCGAACTATTTGGAGGATGACAAGTTTGCCATGTTATAGAAACTTTCAGAAATTGCCATGGCAATTGCTCCAGAAATTCGCCATGACAAGTACTCATAGCAATTCTATCCATCGCAAACTACTCATAGCAAATACTGCCATGGCAACTACTACAGAATTTTGCCATGGCAATTACTCCAGAATTTGGCCATGTCAAAAACTCATAGAGATTCTATCCATGGCAACTACTCATAGCAAAGTCTGCCATGGCAACTTTCATAAAAACATTCAGTTTGCCATGGTACTCGAAATAAGTTTGACATGTGGAAATGTCAGACTTTGCCATGTTTTACATTTGCCGTGTTTTTAGCTAAGAGCAATCCTACATTTGCCATGTGACCATGGTCCCAAGATTTGCCATGGAAAAAGATTGTAGCTGTGTAAACAAAAAAAAGTGTGATAGCTCAAAAAATGAGATCTGAACCTACTACACAAAAATTCAGTTATGTATCAAGGTGGCAAAATGTTTGTTTGTTCTGTAAAATAGCATGGCAAATTTTTATCTAAGAGTTTGTTCTATTTGTATTTATCTAAAGATTAGCATGGCAATTTTCTACATGGCACAATCTTTCAGCATGGCAAAATATAGGATGATAGCATCCTAATTTTTTCATATGGCAAAAAATGAAGAAAAGCATCAACTTATACCTGAGGAAAAATCTGAAGCTAGTGACAGCGCAGTGGCCACGCTTCTACTCTCCCTATATAAGCGTTGACACATTGGCACTCTTTTGATCAAACAATAACATTAATAGGTGGAGACTGTTTAATACCGGGGTCCTATTTTTTTAGTTCATGACAGCTCTTGCATTTGGTATTGTTGACTTATCTCTCTGCCCGCGACTCTGTTTTGCATACGGGCTGTTTTGTTGTTTGTTCGATCGGAAGAAAAAAATGTTCCTTGATGCGTTCCAGACACTAGAATAGGATCCACCATAGAACAGACCAGACTCCATCTTGCATTGGCTGGTGAACTCCTCAATCTGTTGTTAGTCCTTATCTGCATTTTCCCACATTATTCATGTATCTGATCCACCATTGCTTGTACTAGTTTGTCAAGAATACAGGTCTGTATAGCACAGAGAGCACCACAAGTTAAACACCTCAATTTGTTAGTATTTGTCTGCATTTTCTCACATTCTTCTTGTATCTGATCCAGTATTGCTTGTAGTGGTTTGTCCAAAATGTTGAATGATACTGCCTGGAGATGCATATATTGTTTCACCTCTTCACAGGCCAACGTATTTTCCATGTTGTGATGGAGGCCTTTTTTTAACACTGGGCTTTGCCACCTGTTGTTTGTCTTGTAAATAGCATTGGACAAAAATTTAAGCAAGTAGCACATTGCCTTGTCCACCTGGGATAATGATTTTGCAGGTACCCCGAGAGGCCCTTGAGTTTGCCAGAATGTCGATTAACTTCCGTTCCGAAAAATTCGGGTACTCCATATCTCCTATTTTCAGCAAAGGTCATGCTGAAATTTTCCGTGAATTTTAGCATGACTTTGCTAAAAATAGGACATATGGGGTACTTGCGACTAATGCATGGGTCGGGGTATCTTAGTACTTAATTAAGTAGGATCAACTGCCTCTTGTGTTATACATATAGAAGTGTGATATCAACTCATAGTTATTACTAATGTCAGTTGCTCGTCATCGATAAACCCTAATCTGGTAGGATGACCTACTAAAAAAGCCCATACCACATGTTCTATTTGGATGGCCCTGCTAACCCTTGACCATAAATACTTGAGATGGATGTAGCAGGCTTAAAGAAAGAAATGTTTTTAGGCCAATTCCACTCGGCCTGGCTGAAAATGCACAAGTGTGCATGACTAACAATATTCTATTGTAAAGCTAAACAGGAAAGAGGAACCACTCATCCTAACCATTTGCTCTCAAAATTACCACTTCACTTCTTACTACTGAAAATCTTAGACCATCTCCATTCACCAATAGTTCAAACTAGTTCGAAGGGCGTGTTTTCACCACACTGTGGATTATCTTATTGGACCCAACAGATACTTGCAGAAGTAACTTCCTATTCACCTAAAGGCATGAATTATCCAAATCTTGATTCAGCCTCATTAAAGCTTTCCATCTGAATGGATTCTGCTACCTATCTATCCTCTACAAGACCCTCCACCTATATTTCTAATTAGATACCTTTCTTTCAACTCTTAACCAGTTCCATTTCTCCACTAGAATTTTCCCTAGAACTTGTTATATCAACCAATCAACTCCTTATTAGAAGAACTCCACTAGAATTTTCCCTAGAACGCATGCAAGCTTCCAGGTCCTCGTAGGGTCTCCGTTATAACTTATAAGAACTTGGAAATGCAATCTATTAGTGCAAGAAGTGAATGAAACTCTATTACTTAATTAAGATTTAACAAAATGTCAATATTACTTAGTTAAGTAGGATGAACTTAGTTGTTATAATATTTTCAAGATGATATGATGATGATGGCTTTTAGGGTGCCTCGTCATCGATAAACCCTAAATGATGAAAACTTAGGCTTTTGGGGTGCCTCGGCGTCGACAAACCCTAAATGATATAACCTTGGCTTTTAGGGTGCCTCGGCGTCGACAAACCCTAAATGATAAAACCTTAGCTTTTAGGGTGCCTCGGCATCAATAAACCCTAAATGATGAAAACTTAACTTAGCATTTAGGGTGCCTCAGCGTCGACAAACCCTAAATGATAAAAGCTTAGCTTTTAGGATGCCTCGGTGTCGAGAAACCCTAAATGATGAGACCATGATAATTCCTCACAAACCAACCCTTAAATAACACTGAGCCATTATGCCGTCACCCTTGAAGCCTTGCGGGCATTTGCAGCCCTTAGCTTGTTCATTCTATAGATTTCCAAAATTCAGTTTTGTACCGCACACCGAAGCCAACTTTTTGGCGACATTCCTCGAGAATTAGGTTATTTGGTCAACTTAGAGATCTTGTTCCTTGACAATAACCAACTTTTTAACCAAACTTTTTTTTTCCTATTTAGAGTGAAACATGGCCCACAACGATGAGGCTGGCGGTTCGGGCAAGGCATTCTGGGAGCTGTCCCAGGAGATGGAGGAAGAACCTCACCGCTATGAGGACGCCGCGGAAGACACCGATCCTGACTACACAACCCCTAGTGGCGTCGGGGATGACACCACTGATGGTGCCGCCGAGGATGCCACCACTGATGATGGCAGCGCACACACAGATGGCAGCCAACCGAACGTGCTCAGCACCGTCAAGGAGGAATTTACTGAAGTGTCCTCTGAGGGGCATCCAACGGCGCCCAAAGAAATAGTCAAGGGGTACGCGGGACAGCTCGGGTGCATTCTCCGAAGCACCGTCTCGATCAACACCGAGAACCTAAGGCATCGTGACCGAGGGAATTTGCGCAACCTCCTTTTCACGAAGCTGCACGAACGATACAAGTTCCCCGGTGACTTCACAAACACACGCCTCTCAGGGAATAAAGTGAACAATGCCGCCCTCACGAAGATGAGCACGGCCCTGGCTACTTGGAGAGCCGCGGTGAAGAGAATGATTGAAAAAGGTGATAGTTATGAGAAGATCAAGGAGAAAAATCCTTCGATCAGCGGAGATGACTACCGGGAGTTCAAGATCAAGTGCGAGAGCAACACAACCGTGGAATCAAGTCAGTGGGGGAAATATATGCGGGACTTGAACTTAGGGGTCCACAAACTCGGTCTCGGCGGTTACAGAGTGGCGGAACCTATATGGGACAAGGAGGACGCGGAGCGTGCTGAGCAAGGCCTACTGCCCCTCTTCGAGAAATACCGTGACAAGCAGACCAGGAACTATGTCAGGGCCCGGTACAAGATTGACCCAGTAACCAAGGAGCTTACCACGGATCCGAAGACCAAGGCGCTTGAGCTTGTTCTGGTAAGGAATATACCCCCGCGTAATTAGCTCCATATGGTTGCATTCTAATTAATGAAGCCAAATTTCTAAATGGTTCACGTTCCTTCCGCAGGACACTGAAAGCATTAGCGCAGGGTCGTCTCAGAGCTCCCCTTTCGACACCCCTTTAAATAGGGCGTTGAACGTAATGAAAAACAAGGATAAGCTCAGTAAGCCATCGTCAGCTGGTCGTGTGGCCAGTAAAGGCTTGTCCACGAAATGGTCGGAATACTATACCGCTGGGCGAAAGGAGAGAAAGACCAGCTCGGAAAGCCAGGAGCGCAAGGTTCAACAACTCAAGGCACAAGTGGCGCGGATTTCGGAGATGGTCGAAGAGCAAGTGCGAGACCAATTGGGAGCGACGATCACCGCCATTATACCTACCTTGGTTTCTGTGCTGCAGGCGTGGATGGCGGGCGGCCAACAGGGGCCACCCCCGATTCCCAGCTTCACGGGCAGCAACTCGCGCAACGCGCCGACGGCGCCATTGGTGTCTCCGGCGGAGGTGGCATTGGTGTCTCCCGTGGCGGCACCATTGGTGTCTCCGGCGGAGGCGGCATTGGTGTCTCCCGCGGCGGCGCCGGCATTGCAGCTTAATGCACCCCAGTGTGGGAAGAATACGCCGGCCAGCACCTCGGCAGCAAGCGGCCCCTCCATCAATTGTACGCCCGCCGTTGGCGGTGCCTCGACATTAGCCGAGCTCGATGCCATCACGGTAACTAATTAAGCCTCTCGGCCGATGACTTCATCTCCTTGCCTTTGACTGGGCATCCCTGACGCCCTACATGTTTTCGCAGGGCGCCGCCGACGTTCCATGCACTCTCCTTCACTTCGTGGACGGCGAGTTGATCGATGTCGCCAAGGCCAGAGTCGTTCAACCGGGCAACCGCCTGTTCCACGGTAATCCGATGCCACCCAACGTGTATAGGGTTCAACTGGTTCGGGTGCTGCGGGGCTGCGACGACTTGTTACCTCCGTTTCGACCCCATGGGGCCGATGAAGATGATGTGATGACCCTCAGCGCCTGCTTAAGCTGGCCCCTGCTTTGCCCGAAGACCCAGATTCATTTGGGGGCGGGGGACATCACTCCACAGACAACACCGCCAGTCGTGCCGGCGCCAAGCCATGGCAAGACCGCCGCAACGCTACCGGACATGCCGGACATGCATATGGCACAGGATCCGGACATGCATATGGCACAGGATCTGGACGACGACGATGGTACATTTACCAACGTCGATAAGTACTTCAATGAACATGGGTACGGTGACGAATTCTTGGGGCCTCCTTCTCAAGAACCCAACCCTGCAAAAGACGATCGCGTTGGTACCGCGGAGAAACCCAATTGCAACAGGCGTCGTCTGGCGTTCAGTTCTTAGGAGACGCCTCCAGCTGCCGCCTTCACCGAGCCTCAGATAGCCGAGGTGCGAAATATTATTAGCCCCAACACACTCAAGAAGGCGGTCTCTGAGCAGAACTCGATCCAATTACAGCAGAAGAAGAAGGGACGGAAAAGAAAGACTAACAAGGGTGCGAGCCAGCCGGCACCGAGTACGATCCATGCTCAGGACGGGCCACCTTCACCTAAGGATATCTCGAGGAGGGTGCATGTGGCGGGTAAGCCGATGCTACCGACTAATCTGCTCAATACTGCAACCGGTGCTATGCGGAGTCTGCATGACAGTGTTCTTTCTTTGGAGAAGCGGCGTCTCTCCGAGAATGATGTGCCATACCCGATTTTCGTGGCCAAGGTGCCAGAGGGCAACGGATTTGTGGATAGCGCCATCGGGGGTACGATCGTCCTGTGGTTTGATGACATCTTCGCTATGTTTAATCTTCATCCGCTGCACTACACCTTCATTCGGCTATTTTCGCTGAGTATGGAGATGCGGATCATTAGAGACAAGACCCCGGACATCGTGATAGTCGACCCCTTCTACATGCGTGCCAAGATCTTGGGCAGCGCTGGGGACCGGCAAGTCGCGAGTTCATACCTCGAAGGCGTCATTCTGGCAAACCCAGATAAGGATAACTTCCTTGTGCCTTACTTTCCCGAGTAAGTCATCCCCTCACCGCCCCGTAACATATGATTTCTTAGATTTCGATCGTTCTTTTTTTTCCTAACATTCCGTGTTTTGTGCAGTGACACACATTGCACACTCATCCTCTTAAGCCCGAAATATTCCATGGCCACGTATTTCGACTCGGACCGTCAGTCAAAGAAAGACTACACAAATATCAAGAAAGTTCTTGATGATGTTCGCCCCGGCTACGCCAGATCTGGAGGCACCTTCAGCAGGCCAATTCGTAGGTACGTCAAGCACGTATTCACCCATAATACGACGTTCCCCTGCGTCAAGCAGCCGCCTGGCGGTCAGAAGGATGCCTACTACGCCCTCCATCACATGCGGGCGATCGTACGGGACCATAATTACCTTCTGCTAGCAAATAATCTCAAAGATTGGGCCGCACGCTTGTCGGCAATCCAGGACGCGGACATCAAACAAGAATTCTTTCGCATCCAATCGGAGTTTGCGGAAATCATCCATCAAGATGTCCTTCGTACCTCGGGGCAGTTCTACCTCAGATATCAACCGTCCAACAGTGAGATAGAAACAACGCTACAAATGCAGGCTGACAACACCCGCGATTTCATGACCATCACGACAGACGGCGGCTTCATCCACGCTCCGGTCCCTGAGTCGAGTCGAAAGTAGTGATGCTATGTAGTTCTGAAATATCGATTAGCTCATGTTGTAGTTAAACTTTAATGAACTTGTATGTCTCTTTCGTTTGGACAGTCGCTCAACTTATATGTAATCGATGCTATTTATTAGTAGGACCATGAATCGTGCTATTAATGTCTTGCTTTTCTCTTCCGATCCTTTTGTTGCATACTTATATATTGCTTATGTATTGTCTGTGAATTGCTACTAACGTTTTTTTCGGCTAGTGCATAGAGATGCCGTCGTATGTCGTGTACAAGGGTAAGGTTCCCGGAGTCTACGACGACTAGGAGGAGTGTCGGAGACAGGTTCACCGTTTCAGCGGTAACAATTACAAAGAGTACACCACTAGGGCGGAGGCGGAAGCTAGATACGCGCGCTATCTAGCGAGAGAGAGGAGGGAGCGGAGGAGGAACCGGATGAAGACCAGTTTCATCGCGATGATGCTAATCGTGATGACCGCAGCTCTCTTCTATGTGATGGTAGTTTAGATGATCGATATCGACTTGTAATGTGAAGACAAACTCGCTACTCGCGGTCTCGAGACTTGTAATGTTCTAACTTTGTTCGGTCTTTTGAATTCGGAGACTAATATGATGAATTGTATTCGGAGACTAATCTTCTATTGTATTCGATAAATCTGCTGTTTATATGTTGTGTTGTCTATATTCTGTGCAGTAATATATTTTGTAACCTGTGCAAATATCAGAAGGAAAAAATCCTAATATTCATACTAGTGGCGCACCACATAGCACTTTAGTGGCGCACTGCAATAAACACACTAGTGGCGCACTATCTAGTAGTGCGTCATTAGTAACCCAGAGCACAAGGTAAATATGGCCCCCTGGGAGGCATAGTAATGGCGCACCGTTTGACATACTAATGGCGCACTCCCTGGTGCGCCACTACTGTCTGGTATACTAATAGCGCACCAGGGGTGCGCCATTAGTATTAGTTACTAGTGGCGTGATAATAGTGGCGCACCTGTAGTGCGCCATTAATGGGCAAAACAGGTGCGCCACTAATTAGCCTTTTCCTAGTAGTGGATATGCTTAGTGTAGAGTCCAATGATATGCTTTGTGGAATCTAGTCGATGATATGCTTTAGTGTAGAGTCTGATCACATGCTCTTATTAGTGTAGAATCCAAGGAACTATTAATAGTGTAGATAATCCATATATACTTATTAGTAGAATTCATGATTAGTTAGTACAAATGCGTAGTACTGTGTCTTTTCATAGTGTAGAAATCTAGACTTAATAGAAATATATTTGCAAGAGTATGTGCGAGGCTATTTATTAATTGATATGTTTTTCTTATTCAGAAATTGCCAAAGAACCTATCTGTGAGTTGTGGTATCAAGCCTGATGAAGAAGGCTCAGCTGGACTACGCCTTACCGCAAGGGGCTCCGTCACCACCTGTACTTACCGCATGGACACAGACGGTCGCACACACTTAAACTCGGTTGGGTGGAAGAGATTCCTCGTTGGCAAGAATCTTCGTGTTGGACAGGCCATCCTAATTACTATCACGAACACCCACCGCCCAGGCTTGAGGATGATGATCGTCGTCGATATCATCTAGAACTACATATGTGTGTGTGTGGCTATATCAACTAGAACTACATATGATGATCGTCGTCGATATCATGTAGAACTACATATGATGATCGTCGTCGATATTATCTAGAACTACATATGATGATCGTCGTCGATATCACCTTGTACTGCTTGAGGATGCATGTTGAGTATATATGAAATTATTATCTAGTACTCCATCCGTTCCAAATTACTCGTCGAGGTTTTAGTTCAAATTTGAACTAAAACCACGACGAGTAATTTGGAATCGAGGGAGTACTACCTAGTACCTATAATGCTTTATGAAATTGATATCTAGTAGTACCTAGTATCTGGAAATTGCTGTTTATTGAAGCTGAAACGGGGTAGGAAGCCGGGGGGAAATGATGAAAGATATAGCAGTAGCGCGGGGCAAGGAAATTGCTACAGCTAATTAATAGTAGCGCGTTCCGGAAACACGCTGCTGATACAGTCCATAGTAGTAGCGCGGGTACAGACCGCACTACTACTAACAGTTAGCTGTAGCGCCTTATTGGTAGCGCGGCTGCCCATGCTGCTGATAGCCTCAAAACCCGCGCTACTACTAGGGTTTTCCCTAGTAGTGTTATGAACTTAATACTCTAGATGCATGCTGGATAGCGGTCGAGGTGTGGAGTAATAGTAGTAGATGCAGAATCGTTTTGGTCTACTTGACACAGACGTGATGACCATATTCATGATCATTGCCTTAGATATCTTCATAACTATGCGCTTTTCTATCAATTGCTTGGCAGTAATTTGTTCACCCACCGTAATACGTGCTATCTTGAGAGAAGCCATTAGTGAAACCTATGGCCCC
Source organism: Triticum aestivum (assembly GCF_018294505.1). Classification (NCBI taxonomy): domain Eukaryota; kingdom Viridiplantae; phylum Streptophyta; class Magnoliopsida; order Poales; family Poaceae; genus Triticum; species Triticum aestivum. The sequence continues at coordinate 433,410,657 of NC_057808.1, forward strand.
CGGGTCTCTTTCTTATTATATTGCATCTCTTTTATTTACATCGCATCTCATTTACTATTTTAGAATCTTTACTTTCCAATCTGTACAACAAAAATACCAAAAATATTTACTTTATTATCTTTATTAGATCTCACTTTTGCGAGTGACCGTGAAGGGATTGACAACTCCTTTATCGCGTTGGTTGCAAGGTTCTTGATTGTTTGTGCAGGTACTAGGTGACTTGTGCGTTGTCTCCTACTGGATTGATACCTTGGTTCTCAAAAACGGAGGGAAATACTTACGCTATTTTGCTGCATCACCCTTTCCTCTTCAAGGGAAAACCAACACATGCTCAAGAGGTAGCAAGAAGGATTTCTGGCGCCGTTGCCGAGGAGATCTACGCCAAGTCAAGACATACCAAGTACCCATCATAAACTCTTCTCCCTCACATTACATTATTTGCCATTCGCCTCTTGTTTTCCTCTCACCCACTTCTAAAACAATTTTCGAAAACCTTTGCCTTTTCTTCGCCCTTCTTTCGTTCGATCTTGTGTTACCATGTGCCTTCTTTTTGCTGGCATCTTCGCTTGCTAAAAGTTAATGGATCCTCATCCCCTTGCTAATATTTTTAAGAGATCCAATTATGATGAACCAATTTCTAGTGATTTGAGTGCACTAGATTATCTTTATGAGGTTTTGCTTGAAATTCGTGAATCTAAAAATTGTGATGAAGAAATTTATGAAGAGATTCATGATAGCTCCTTGAAAAAAAGCATGATTTCAATGATTTTACTATAACTTCTCTTGATGTCAATTGTGCTAATAATATGCAAAACCCTAAGCTTGGGGATGCTATTTTTGCTATGTCTACTACTTGTTGCAATGATAATGAGGGTGATTCTTCTTATGATCTTGAAAATTTATTTAAGCCCCATGATGAATATGAGATTGATAATAGTGTTTGCAATAATATTGAAAGTGGGTTTGGAAGAGTTTCAACTTTAGATCCCACATATTTGGAGAATGTTCAATCTTATGGTATTTTTGATAAAAGTGGGTTTGGAGAGGTCATGACTTTAGTTAATGATAATCCCACTATTTTGGAAGAGTGTCAACTTCGCATGCATGTGGATCGTATTGAGAATATGTTTTGTGATAGCTATATTGTTGAATTTTCTTATGATCCTACATGTAATTATTATGAGAGAGGAAAATATGGTCTTAGAAATTTTCATGTTACTAAATTACCTCTCTTCATGTTGAGATTGCTAGTGTTTCTTTCTTCTTCCTTGCATATGGTGGTCTTTGATTGTCTTGATAATTTGTTTGCTTATAAAATCCCTATGCATAGGAAGCATGTTAGGCTTAAACTTGTTTGTCTCATGTTTTATGATGCTCTCTTTGTGTTTCAATTGTTATCTTTCATGTGAGCATCTGATACGTCTCCAACGTATCTATAATTTTTGATTGTTTCATGCTATTATATTATCTGTTTTGGATGTTTAATGGGCTTTATTAAGCACTTTTATATTATTTTTGGGACTAACCTACTAACCAAAGGCCCAGTGCAAATTGCTGTTTTTTGCCTATTTCAGTGTTTCGCAGAAAAGGAATATCAAACGGAATCCAAACGGAATGAAACCTTCGGGAGAGTTATTTTTGGAACAAACGCAATCCAGGAGACTTGGAGTGGACGTTAAGGAAGCAACGAGGCGGCCACGAGGCAGGGAGGCGCGCCCAGGGGGGTAGGCGCGCCCCCACCCTCGTGGGCCCTCGTGGCTCCACCGACCTACTTCTTTCGCCTATATATACTCATATACCCCGAAAACATCCGAGAGCACCACGAAACCCTATTTCCACCGCCGCAACCTTCTGTACCCGTGAGATCCCATCTTGGGGCCTTTTCCGGCGCTCCACCGAAGGGGGAATCGATCACGGAGGGCTTGTACATCAACACCATAGCCTCTCTGATGATGTGTGAGTAGTTTACCACAGACCTTCGGGTCCATAGTTATTAGCTAGATGGCCTCTTCTCTCTCTTTGGATCTCAATACAAAGTTCTCCTCGATTCTCTTGGAGATCTATTCGATGTAATTCTTTTTGCGGTGTGTTTGTCGAGATCCGATGAATTGTGGGTTTATGATCAAGATTATCTATGAACAATATTTGGTTCTTCTCTGAATTCTCATATGTATGATTTGATATCTTTGCAAATCTCTTCGAATTATCAGTTTGGTTTGGCCTACTAGATTGATCTTCTTGCAATGGGAGAAGTGCTTAGCTTTGGGTTTAATCTTGCGGTGTCCTTTCCCAGTGACAGCAGGGGCAGCAAGGCATGTATTGTATTGTTGCCATCAAGGATAAAAAGATGGGGTTTATATCATATTTCTTGAGTTTATCCCTCTACATCATGTCATCTTGCCTAATGCGTTACTCTGTTCTTATGAACTTAATACTCTAGATGCATGGTGGATAGCGGTCGATGTGTGGAGTAATAGTAGTAGATGCAAAATCGTTTCGGTCTACTTGTCGCGGACGTGATGTCTATATATATATGATCATGCCTAGATATTCTCATAACTATGCGCTTTTCTATCAATTGCTCGACAGTAATTTGTTCACCCACCGTAGATTATGCTATCTTGAGAGAAGCCACTAGTGAAACCTATGGCCCCCGGGTCTATCTTCCATCATTATTTTCCTATCAGTTTGCTATTTCTACCGCAATTTATTTTGCAATCTTTACTTTCCAATCTATATCATAAAAATACCAAAAATATTTATCTTATTATCTCTATCAGATCTCACTTTTGCAAGTGGCCGTGAAGGGATTAACAACCCCTTTATCGCGTTGGTTGCAAGGTTCTTATCTGTTTGTGCAGGTACACGGCGACTTGCGTGTAACCTCCTACTAGATTGATACCTTAGTTCTCAAAAACCGAGGGAAATACTTACGCTACTTTGCTACATCACCCTTTCCTCTTCAAGGGAAAACCAACACATGCTCAAGAGGTAGCAGCATCATTAAAATTATCAATGCCTAGCTAAGGGCGTTAAACGATAGCTCTTGTTGGGAGGCAACCCAATTTTATTTTTGTTCTTTGCTTTTTGCTCCTGCTTAGTAATAAATAACTCATCTAGCTTCTGTTTAGATGTGGTTTTTGTTGGGGAACGTAGTAATTTCAAAAAAATTCCTACGCACACGCAAGATCATGGTGATGCATAGCAACGAGAGGGGAGAGTGTTGTCCACGTACCCTCGTAGACCAAAAGCGGAAGCGTTAACACAACGCGGTTGATGTAGTCGTACGTCTTCACGATCCGACCGATCAAGTACCGAACGCACGGCACCTCCGAGTTCTACACACGTTCAGCTCGATGACGTCCCTCGAACTCCGATCCAGCCGAGTGTTGAGGGAGAGTTTCGTCAGCACGACGGCGTGGCGACGATGATGATGTTCCACCGACGCAGGGCTTCGCCTAAGCTCCGCAACGGTATTATCGAGGTGTAATTTGGTGGAGGGGGGCACCGCACACGGCTAAAAGATCTCAAGGATCAATTGTTGTGTCTCTGGGGTGCCCCCCTACCCCCGTATATAAAGGAGCAAGGGAGGAGGAGGCCGGCCCTAGGAGGGGGCGCACCAAGTGTGGAGTCCTACTAGGACTCCCTAGTCCTAGTAGGTTTCCACCTCCCATATGGAATAGGAAAAGAGGAAGGGAAAAAGAGAAGGAAGGAAGGGGGCGCCCCCCTTCCCTAGTCCAATTCGGACCAGACCATGGGGAGGGGTGCGGCCACCTTTTGAGGCCTTTCTCTCCTTTCCCGTATGGCCCATTAAGGCCCAATACGAATTCCCGTAACTCTCCGGTACTTCGAAAAATACCCGAATCACTCGGAACCTTTCAGAAGTCCGAATATAGTCGTCCAATATATCGATCTTTACGTCTCGACCATTTCGAGACTCCTCGTCATATCCCCGATCTCATCCGTGACTCCGAACTCCTTCTGTACATCAAAACTCAATAAAACTGTCATCGTAACGTTAAGCGTGCGGACCCTACGGGTTCGAGAACTATGTAGACATGACCGAGACACATCTCTGGTCAATAACCAATAGCGGGACCTGGATGCCCATATTGGCTCCCACATATTCTACGAAGATCTTTATCGGTCAGACCGCATAACAACATACGTTGTTCCCTTTGTCACCGGTATGTTACTTGCCCGAGATTTGATCGTCGGTATCTCGATACCTAGTTCAATCTCGTTACCGGCAAGTCTCTTTACTCGTTCCGTAATACATCATCCCGCAACTAACTCATTAGTCACAATGCTTGCAAGGCTTATAGTGATGTGCATTACCGAGTGGGCCCAGAGATACCTCTCCGACAATCGGAGTGACAAATCCTAATCTCGTAATACGCCAACCCAACAAGTACCTTTGGAGACACCTGTAGAGCACCTTTATAATCACCCATTTACGTTGTGACGTTTGGTATCACACAAAGTGTTCCTCCGGTAAACGGGAGTTGCATAATCTCATAGTCATAGGAACATGTATAAGTCATGAAGAAAGCAATAGCAACATACTAAACGATCGGATGCTAAGCTAACGGAATGGGTCAAGTCAATCACGTCATTCTCCTAATGAGGTGATCCCGTTAATCAAATGACAACTTATGTCTATGGCTAGGAAACATAACCATCTTTGATTAACGAGCTAGTCAAGTAGAGGCATACTAGTGACACTCTGTTTGTCTATGTATTCACACATGTATTATGTTTCCGGTTAATACAATTCTAGCATGAATAATAAACATTTATCATGATATAAGGAAATAAATAATTACTTTATTATTGCCTCTAGGGCATATTTCCTTCAGTTTTATGTTTTAATTAGTGTTTGTGCCAAGTAGAACCTTTGAGAAGACTTGGGTGAAGTCTTTGTGATCTTGCTGTAAAAAACAGAAACTTTTGCGCTCGCGAGATTAGATGCCATTTTTGCCTGGTGAGTGCTTTTAGGTTGATTCTTTTTGAAGATGATTAATAGACAAATTACTCACGTCCACCAATTTATTTCAGAATTTTTGGAGTTACATAAGTATTCGAATGGTACAGATTGCTACAGACTCTTGTGTTTTGACAGATTCTGTTTTTCGTGTGTTATTTGCTTATTTTGATGAATATATGAGTAGTATCGGGGGGTATGAACCATAGAGAAGTTGAAATACAGTAGGTTTAACACCAATATAAATAAAGAATGAGTTCATTACATTACCTTAAAGTGGTGGTTTATTTTCTTATACTAACGGAGCTCATAAGATTTTCTGTTGAAGTTTTGTATTGTGAAGTTTTCAAGTTTTTGGGTAAAGATTTGATGGATTTTGGAATAAGGAGTGGCAAGAGCCTAAGCTTGGGGATGCCCAAGGCACCCCAAGGTAAAATTCAAGGAAAACCAAAAGCCTAAGCTTGGGGATGCCCCGGAAGGCATCCCCTCTTTCGTCTTCGTCTATCGGTAGCTTTACTTGAGGCTATATTTTTATTCACCACATGATATGTGTTTTGCTTGGAGCGTCTTGTATGATTTGAGTCTTTTCTTTTTAGTTTACCACAATCATCCTTGCTGTACACACCTTTTGGGAGAGACACGCATGAATCGGAATTTATTAGAATACTCTATGTGCTTCACTTATATCTTTTGAGCTAGATAATTTTGCTCTAGTGCTTCACTTATATCTTTTTAGAGCACGGTGGTGGTTTTATTTTATAGAAATTATTGAACTCTCATGCTTCACTTATATTATTTTGAAAGTCCTTTAGAACAGTATGGTAATTTGCTTTGGTTATGAATTTAGTCCTAATATGATGGGCATTCAAGAGGGATATAATAAAAACTTTCATATAATGTGCATTGAATACTATGAGAAGTTTGATTCCTTATGATTGTTTTGAGATATGAAGATGGTGATATTAGAGTCATGCTAGTGAGTAGTTGTGAATTTGATAAATACTTGTGTTGAGGTTTGTGAGTCCCGTAGCATGCACGTATGGTGAACCGTTATGTAACGAGGTTGGAGCATGAGATATTTTTTTGATTGTCTTCCTTATGAGTGGCGGTTGGGGACGAGCGATGGTCTTTTCCTACCAATCTACCCCCTAGGAGCATGCACGTAGTACTTTGTTTTGATGACTAATTGATTTTTGCAATAAGTACGTGAGTTCTTTATGACTAATGTTGAGTCCATGGATTATACGCACTCTCACCCTTCCACCATTGCTAGCCTCTCTTGCGCCGCGCAACTTTCGCCGGTACCATACACCCACCATATACCTTCCTCAAAACAGCCACCATACCTACCTATTATGACATTTCCATAGCCATTCCGAGATATATTGCCATGCAACTTCCACCGTTCCGTTTATTATGACACACTTCATCATTGTCATATTGCTTTGCATGATCATGTAGTTGACATCGTATTTGTGGCAAAACCACCTTTCATAATTCTTTCATACATGTCACTCTTGATTCATTGCATATCCCGGTACACCGCCGGAGGCATTCATATAGAGTCATATTTTGTTATAGTATCGAGTTGTAATTCTTGAGTTGTCAGTAAATAAAAGTGTGATGATCTTCATTATTAGAGCATTGTCCCATGTGAGGGGAAAAAAGGGGGGAAAGAAGCCCATGAAAAAAGAGAGGCCAAAGAAGTCAAACAAAAAATGAGAGAAAAAGAGAGAAGGGGCAAGGCTACTATCCTTTACCACACTTGTGCTTCAAAGTAGCACCATGATCTTCATGATAGAGAGTCTCCTATGTTGTCACTTTCATATACTAGTGGGAATTTTTCATTATAGAACTTGGCTTGTATATTCCAACGATGGGCTTCCTCAAATGCCCTAGGTCTTCATGAGCAAGCAAGTTGGATGCACACCCACTTAGTTTTCTTTTTGAGCTTTCATACATTTATAGCTCTAGTGCATCCGTTGCATGGCAATCCCTACTCACTCACATCGATATCTATTGATGGGCATCTCCATAGCCCGTTGATATGCCTAGTTGATGTGAGACCATCTTCCTCCTTTTTGTCTTCTCCACAACCACCGCTCTATTCCACCTATAGTGCTATGTCCATGGATCACGCTCATGTATTACATGAAAGTTGAAAAAGGTTGAGAATACTAAAGTATGAAACAATTGCTTGGCTTGTCATCGGGGTTGTGCATGATTTGAGTATTTTGTGTGATGAAGATGGAGCATAGCCAGACTATATGATTTTGTAGGGATAAGCTTTCTTCGGCCATGTTATTTTGAGAAGACATAATTGCCTTGTTAGTATGCTTGAAGTATTATTGTTTTTATGTCAATATTAAACTTTTATTTTGAATCTTATGGATCTGAATATTCATGCCACAATAAAGAAAATTACATCGATAATTATGTTAGGTAGCATTCCACATCAAAAATTCTGTTTTTATCATTTACCTACTCAAGGACGAGAAGGAATTAAGCTTGGGGATGCTTGATACGTCTCCAACGTATCTATAATTTTTTATTGTTTCATGCTATTATATTATCTGTTTTGGATGTTTAATGGGCTTTAATATGCTCTTTTATATTATTTTTGGGACTAACCTATTAACCGGAGGCCCAGTGCCAGTTTCTATTTTTTTTGCCTATTTTAGAGTTTTGCAGAAAAGGAATACCAAACGGAATGAAACCTTCGCGATGATTTTTCTTGGATCGAAAGCAAACCAGAAGACCTTGAGTTGAAGTCTGGAACTCTGCGAGGAAGCCACGAGGCAGGAGGGCGCACCTGGGGGGGGGGGGTAGGCGCGCCCCCACCCTCGTGGGCCCCTCGGAGCTCCACTGACGTACTTCTTTCGCCTATATATAGTCTTATACCCTAGAAACATCAGGGAGAGTCACGAAACCACTTTTCCACCGCCGCAACCTTCTGTACCCGTGAGATCCCATCTTGGGGCCTTTTCCGGCGATCTGTCGGAGGGGGAATCAATCACGGAGGGCTTCTACATCAACACCATTGCTTCTCCGATGAAGCGTGAGTAGCTTACCACAGACCTTCGGGTCCATAGTTATTAGCTACTCCCTCCGTTCCAAAATATTTGTCTTTCTAGAGGTTTCAAATGGTGACTACATACGGAACAAAATGAGTGAATCTACACTCTAAAATATGTCTATATACATCCGTATGCGGTGACTATTTGAAATCTCTAAAAAAAACAAATATTTAGGAACGGAGGGAGTAGATGGCTTCTTCTCTCTCTTTGATTCTCAATACAAAGTTCTCCTCGATGTTCTTGGAGATCTATTCGATGTAATACTCTTTTGCGGTGTGTTTGCCGAGATCCGATGAATTGTGGATTTATGAACAAGTTTATCTATGAATATTATTTGGTTCTTCTCTGAATTCTTATATGCATGATTTGATATCTTTGCAAGTCTCTTCGAATTATCGGTTTAGTTTGGCCTACTAGATTGATCTTTCTTGCAATGGGAGAAGTCCTTAGCTTTGGGTTCAATCTTGCAGTGTCCTTTCCCAGTGACAATAGGGGCAGCAAGGCACGTATTGTATTGTTGCCATCGAGGATAAAAAGATGGGGTTTATATCATATTGCTTGAGTTTATCCCTCTACATCATGTCATCTTGCTTAAAGCATTACTCTGTTCTTATGAACTTAATACTCTATATGCATGCTGGATAGCGGTCGATGTGTGGAGTAACAGTAGTAGATGCAGAATCGTTTCGGTCTACTTGACACGGACATGATTCCTATATTCATGATCATTGCCTTAGGTATCTTCATAACTATGCGCTTTTCTATCAATTGCTCGGCAGTAATTTGTTCACCCACCATAATACATGCTATCTTGAGAGAAGCCACTAGTGAAACCTATGGCCCCCGGGTCTCTTTCTTATTATATTGCATCTCTTTTATTTACATCGCATCTCGTTTACTATTTTGCAATCTTTACTTTCCAATCTATACAACAAAAATACCAAAAATATTTACTTTATTATCTTTATTAGATCTCACTTTTGCGAGTGACCGCGAAGGGATTGATAACCCCTTTATCACGTTGGTTGCAAGGTTCTTCATTGTTTGTGCAGGTACTAGGTGACTTGTGCATTGCCTCCTACTGGATTGATACCTTGGTTCACAAAAACTGAGGGAAATACTTACGCTACTTTGCTGCATCACCCTTTCCTCTTCAAGGGAAAACCAAAGCATGCTCAAGAGGTAGCAGTGCTCAACTCCATATATTATTTCCCAATGATCTATGGTTATACTATAGTAGATCCGTTTTGTCCTGTGGGTTAATCGTGATCTTGGTTGGTATGATTGTATATTTTATTTATGATGCTGTCCTACGGTGCCCTCCGTCTCGCGCAAACGTGAGGGGCCCCCGCTGTAGGGTGTTGCAATACGTTCATGATTCGCTTATGGTGGGTTGCGAGAGTGACAGAAGCTTAAACCCGAGTAGGTGGATGTTGCATATGGGATAAAGAGGAGTTGATACTTCATGCTATGGTTGGGTTTCACGACCTTAATGATATTTAGTAGTTGCGGATGCTTGCTAGAGTTCCAATCATAAGTGCATATGATCCAAGTAGAGAAAGTATGTTAGCTCATGCCTCTCCCTCATATAGAATTGTAAGAATGATTACCGGTACTTGTTATCGATTGCCTAGGGACAAATGACTTTCTTGTTGACAAAAGCTATCCACTTTTATTACCTCGCAATTTATTTGTAGTTTTATTCTCGCAAAGTACACGTAGTTTTATCCTTGCAAAATAGTTTCATACTTGTTCTAGGTAAAGCAAACGTTAAGTGTGTGCAGAGTTGTATAGGTGGTCGATAGAACTTGAGGGAATATTTGTTCTACCTTTAGCTCCTCGTTGGGTTCGACACTCTTATTTATCGAAGAAGGCTACAAACGATCCCCTATACTTGTGGGTTATCAAGACCTTTTTCTGGCGCCGTTGCCGGGGAGTTATAGCATGGGTAAATATTCTCGTGTGTGCTTGTTTGCTTTATCACTAAGTAATTTTTATTTTTTGCTCTTGTTTTCTATCTCTAGTTATGAGTAGGAAACGCAAAATACCAAAAAAAATAGTTGTACCTATGGTTGAAGAACCACCAAAAATCTATCATACTACTGAAACTTTCTACTTGGATCGTCTTCGATCCATTTGTGCTCGTGCTGAAAACCCAACTAGCTTAGTTGAGGGAAAATCATTAGATGAGCATGCTTGTTTTGTGCGACACCGTTTATCTCAAGAAGGGAAACTTTTACAGCATCAAATTAATACTATGCAATGCTATGCTTGGAATTTATGTGAATTATATGATTTTACTTGTTGTTCTGAAGACCCTAAGAAACACCTTCCCTACCAATGTGAGTTTATTGATAATGGAATCATATCTTCTTATGCCAAAGGTGTTTATAATTACTTTGATATTGAACAAATTAAAGAATTTGTTGCTTTTAAGGATGCTTATGAAATTGCTTCTTTGATTGAAAAATATGATGCTACTCTTTACAAATCTGAAAATCTTGCCATACTTAAATATTGTTATGATAATTATGCTTCTAATGCCTATGTTAAACCATATATTGAGGACTCCTCCGCTATCCAAGAAGAGACTAATATTTTGCAGGAGTCTATGGAAGAAGAAATTCATGAAACTGCGAGCTCATTGGATGAAAAAGATGATGAGGAGAGCGAAGAACAAACGGAGGAAGAGTGGATTATCTACCCGTGCCCACCTTCTAATGAGAGTAACTCTTCAACTGATAAAAATCCCATAAGACTAATTTGATGCTCTAGATGTCAATATATTTTTCTATGGACTTGATCAAACTAAAACAAGTTAAGACATTGAACAAACACATAAATTCAATTATTTTGAAACAGAGGTATAGTAGTACGTTTTCGGGGATTTGCTAAATGAAGAAAAATATAAAAAAATATGGGATAGAAGATGCGTCTCGATTTTTAGGATAGGTGATCTAGAGTCTTTAGCTAGGTACTACATTCGTCCCGTTTTACTAGTCCCCTTGTATTTTTAGTCAAAATTTGACCAAATATTTGATTACTAAAATATTAATACATGCCATAAAACATTATACTGTTAGATTTGTATTTGAATGTAGTTTTCAATGATATCATATTTTCTATATATGATTATATTTTATTAGTTAAAGCCATGATCAAAATGTGGCCTAAAATACGAGGGGACTAATAAAGCAGAGGTAGTAGTCAATTCTTCGACGTGACGTCCTACTTTTTTTTTGGCATGGGACATGACGACATACCTGACGAGTCCGATATAACAGTCGTTCGTTTAATAGTCAAAATTTCCACGTGTCCCGTCTAACAAGCCCCACATTTACTGTGGCTGGACAAATGTATGGTGCAAACGAATAGTAGTACCGTGTGTGTGCGGTATGAACCTATAGCGAGAAAACAACACGGCCGATATTCTCCTGGCCGAGGTTCAAGTTTTATTCCTGACCTCGGACGCACAGGAAGGACCTGCCAGGTCGTGCGCGCACCAGAGCAGAGCCGCTAGCTGCCACAGACGCGCGCTTCCTGGAAGGCTGGAACCTACGTACAGGTTCAGCAGACTGGAAAAATCCAATGCAGGTAACTTGGGCGACTTGCCATGCATGCATCCATGGCGCTCTCTGAGCAGGTTGCTAGACTTTTAGAGTCGTCCGCTAATCGCTATATATATCCGTTTCGCACGGACCGGCCCCATACCTTCAATACTTCAGGTGGCGCCTCTGATCCGATCGGAATAGGCATGGACCTCCGGCACCACGCCATCCAGCTCAGTGCGAGTCCTGGCTCGGCGGCTGCCGCGACGCTGCCCGGCGATGGTGGCACGATGAGCTCCCAGCTGTACCTCACCGTGTGCGGGGGGAAGAAGGAGAAAGCCATGGCGCTGCTTCGCCAACACCCTAGTGGTAATGTTTACCTACCAAACTGTTGGATTTTCCGTCATCTGTACGTACACATACTTGTCAGTGCACAATAGCTTTTTTTTAGGGGGAGCCAGTGCACAATAGCTAAATGTAAGTCGCCTGAATTTATAATTTGGGTCCGTCGGATTTCGAGTGAAGAAACTAACAGCCAGAGAGAGAAGGAAGGAGCTTGCCGGAGGAAAGAAAAGAGCTGGTCGGAGAAGCCTCTGGGTCTATCTTAGGGTGGCAAGCGACCCCATCAACTATCTTAGGATTGTGGGGGTGGTGCAGATTCACCGAAAAAAACCGCCCATCCCCGGGGCTAGAGGGATGACCGGGGGCAGCAAAAGCATGGCCGTGAACGGCGGTTGAGGGAGGTGGGCCGGCGAGGCTGGCGCAGGAGCGCCGGCGGCCACGGGCGGTGGTGGCTGGCGGTCCGGCAGATGGTTCGTGGGGGCGGTTGGGGAGGAAGCCGTCGGAAGGTTGAAAAGTTCGAGAGGTTGAAGAAAGGATCCGGATGTTCGTTTTGCATCTGACGGCTGGAAAGAATCGACAGACCCAGTTTAAGTAATCAGTCACACCTAGCCACTCTCATATCCATGTACCAAAATTTATGGAAGTTCATTTTTTTACAGTTCAACTAAAGCATTGAAACTTGCTAGAGTTTGGCTGAAATCCTACCGAAGTTTCAGAAAATATATAAAATTTCAAGTCATGCCTACGTTTAGCTCAAATTCATCACGAGTCACCGATAGTTTGCAAAACTTGCAAAAAGAAAGTGTCACCATTATATTTTGGCTGCTACAAACAATTCGAAGACCCACCTTCATTGTTTTGTTGTTGGGTTGGGCGGGTCATTGACGAGGACCTACTTTTGTCTCATGATACGTTAATAACGTGTCTAGATATATTTGTATCTAGATAAATCTAAGACAACCTTTTGAGACTAAGCAAGTATTTTGGTGCATAGTTGATTGACTGAGATTTCCGAAATCTTTCTCGAAATTTCATTCAAATTAAATGGGAACGCAAGTTTCTTTTTCTCTCGGAGGAAGCCCCCATATATATTTGAATTGTTTCAGGCATACACCACGTCAGCGCGGAGAGGAACACCATTCTTCATTTAGCCGCAGAGCATGGCCACGACGAGCTAATCCAAGAGCTTGCCAGCTTCGGGGACAAGAGCTTGCTGTCTTCCCGGAACTCGGCTCTGGACGCGCCTCTGCACTGCGCTGCGAGGGCGGGGCATGACAAGGTCGTATCCCTCCTCGTCCAGCTCGCCCAGGACTGCGGAGATGAGGGCACCTTGTGGTGCAAGGACGAGGCTGGGGACACGGCCCTTCATCTGGCGGCGAGGCTCGGCCATGGCGCGGCCGTTGAGGCTATGGTCTCCGTGGTGCCCGACCTGGCCTCTGAGGTTAACGACGCCGGCGTGTCGCCGCTGTACTTGGCGGTGATGAGCAGATCGGTGCGAGCCGTCAGAGCAATAACGAGGTGCGGCGACGCGTCAGCTGCCGGCCCGAGCTCGCAGAACGCTCTGCACGCCGCCGTCTTCCAGGGCTCAGGTCAGCTTGGTAGCTAGCTTCTCCTTGATATTCTAATTTCTAAAAGTACATGCATAATTGTCAATGCTCGGCTGATATGTACTATTGCCATCGATGTGAACATTGTCAGAAATGGTCAGGCTGCTACTGGAGTGGAAGCCATGTGGCCCATCCCTGGCTAGCCAAGCCGACGGCACCGGCAGTACTCCGCTGCATTTCGCTTCGTCCGACGGCGACCTCTCCATCGTACGTGCCATCCTGAGCGCCGTGCCGCCGTCGGCGGTGCACATGCGGGACTCTGGCGGCCTCTCTGCTCTCCACGTCGCGGCAGGGATGGGCCACGTCCGCGTCGCCGAGGCGCTGATGAAAGCCTGCCCCGACGCCGCCGAGCTGAGGGACGACCGCGGCGGAACCTTCGCGCACGCCGCGGCCAGGGGAGGCCACTCCAAGGTCGTGCGGCTGGCCATCAAGAAACCGACGCTGCACGGCATCCTCAACACCCAGGACAGGGACGGCAACACGGCTCTCCACCTGGCGGTGGCCGCACGCGCGCCGGCCGTGGCGGAGGCCCTGATGTGGAAGGGGAAAGTGCGAGCCGATGTCATGAACAACGAGGGGCAGACGCCGCTGGATCTCGCCGCGAAATCGACCAGTTTCTTCTCCATGGTAAGTCTGGTGGCCACACTGGACGCATTCGGCGCGCAGTCCCGTCCTCAAAGGCGGGACCATGTCCAGCAATGGAACAACCACGACATAACAAAGGCGATAGAGAAGACGTCCGACAGCCTCGCGGTGATCGCCGTTCTCGTTGCTGGCGTCGCCTTCACCGCGGCCAACAATATACCCGGGTCGTACGAGCAAGATGGTAACCTCAAAGGCATGGCAGTCCTCCAGACGAAGGCCATCTTCAAATGCTTCATTATTCTGGACAGCCTCGCCCTGGTGACCTCCGTGCTCGCCGTGGTCCTGCTCGTCTACGGCAAGGCGTCACGCTCCGCCGGGTCGTGGAAAACCTTCACGGCAGCGCTGCACTGCCTGTGGTTGTCCCTGATCAGCATGGTCCTGGCATTCTATGCGGCTCTGGCAGCCGTCACGAGCACGAGGGCGGTCCACGACATCAGCTACGTCATCATAAACGGTGCCCTTTGCCTGATGTTAGCCGTGGTCACGCATTTGGTCAGCCCTCGCGTGTCCTACCACACACTGTGGAAGTACCTTTGGCACCAATGTGGCTTGAAAGGACGTCAAGGTGTCATCCGTAGGCGTATCAGGCAGCAGTATCCAGTTGTCGGTGCTTTCGTGCGCAATCTGCTTCTGTTCAGGGCTGTATATTATGTTCTAGTGCCTGCTGGTTTTGTCATAGTCTGGGCACTCGGTGACCGTGCGGCAAGAGAGATGAAGCAATTGATGTAAGTATATTTTAAATACATATTTCGTTTAAATATTATCTTTTCAATCAACAGGGCTTCGCCCCGCCCTGGCCCCATTTTCACTGAAACGAAACGAAACGAAACCGTACACAGTTCAGTAGTCCAGAACTAAAAAATAAATAAGAGGTAATATTACCGGAGTTATAGAACTTGCGCTCAATATTCAGTTTGATGTTAAAATTTTAAAAATATGGACTTTTTTTTAAAACGAAACAAAAGACTTGCCATTTTCATTGATTAAGAAGAAGAGAATTGTTCGGTTAATTGTCAAAAACTAGGCTAAAACTGATACAACACAACCCATATAACATGGGCACCAACGGCCAACCTGGCCCCCGACATGGAACAGAAGCCATGACGGCACATGCCAACGGATAGTCACACACGCAAGCAAACGTCAGCTTCGACTTTGGCGACGAGCAACACAACGGAAATATGCAGCACTTGCGACGACCATGCCCTCCGCAAACGACTACCGAATGCATGTCATCTTCACCACCTGGACTCGCTCCAACGCAGCTCCGACTTCAAAGCAACCACAGAAGAGCACCTCGGACACGCCGGGAAGAACCGACTACCGAAGACCACGCCGCGACCCAATGTCAGGACCCCGATCCTAAGTCACACCGATCTAGCATGTAACACATCATATCACTTTGCGGCCTCACGCACGGTATTCCACGGGTGCCACCTTACCTGGCCCATGACCGTTTGCGCCTTTTGGCTCACGTACATGATAGTGTCGCTAGCATCCATATGACAAAGAACCCGGGCCGACATGACTAATCGTGAACCCAAAGTGGCACTAACTTATAGGGACAGGCATACATGACCCAGCAACGAACGTGTCGGTCATCAGCGAGTGAATCCGGGCTGTAGCAGCTGGGCTAACAGGACTCCGGGAACCCGGGCTGTAGCAGGCTAGCAGGACTCCGGAAGTCATCGCGTGACATTTCCCCGAAGGGACAGACACAAGAACGAAGTGGGACACATGCCGACCAGTCTGAGTGTTCCGGAGCAGTAGTAACTGAGCTAGCAAGACTCCGGTAAACCGGGCTGTAGCAGACTACCATGGCTCAGTGGAAGCACCAGACTACATTTTCCCATAAGAGAGGTCACCAAGGATAGACAACTAGGTTGTCGGATTCCACACATACCAAGCATTTCAGTCATACACACAATATGCTCGATATGTGTAAATACAACATGACATCACAACAAAACTCTACGACTCAAAGTATTTATTCAATAGGCTCCGAGGAGCGAGATATTACAAACATGCGTCTCATGACCCAGCATTCAGAGCATACAAGTCAAAGCACATGCGAAAACTTAACATGTCTGAGTATAGACATCTACAACTGAAAAAAGGCTGAGAAGCCTGACTATCTACCAGATCCTGCCGAGAGCACAAGATCGTAGCTGAGGTATCAAGCTAAACGTCGAAGTCCACACGGAACTACTAGCGAGACTGGAGTCTCTCTGCAAAACAATAAATTAAGCAAACGTGAGTACAAATGTACCCAGCAAGACTTACATCAGAACTAACTACATATGCATCGGTATCAACAAAGGGGGTGGTGGAGTTTAACTGTAGCAAGCCAGCTTTGACTCGGTGGCTATCCTAAACTACGACTGCAAGTAACTCTTTTGAGGTGGCGCACACGAGTCCACATATTCACCATATCAATACACCACTATGGATCCGCTCCCGTCTCCCTACGAGAATGCCATCCATAGCACTCACGCTTATCTTGCGCATTTTAGAGTATCCACTTTCACTTGTCTATGAACTGTATAGGCAACCTAGAGGTCCTTTACCGCGGACGCGGCTATTTGAATAGATCATTTATAACCCTGCAGGGCTGTACTTCTTCACACATGTTATCACCACTTAGCGTCTGCACACGACATTGTTGGGGAACGTAGTAATTTAAAAAAATTTCCTACGCACACGCAAGATCATGGTGATGCATAGCAACGAGAGGGGAGAGTATTGTGCACGTACCCTCGTAGACCGAAAGCGGAAGCGTTAACACAACGCGGTTGATGTAGTCGTACGTCTTCATGATCCGACCGATCAAGTACCGAACGCACGGCACCTTCGAGTTCAGCACACGTTCAGCTCGATGACGTCCCTCGAACTCCGATCCAGCCGAGTGTTGAGGGAGAGTTTCGTCAGCACGACGGCGTGGTGACGATGATGGTGTTCTACCGACACAGGGCTTCGCCTAAGCACTGCTACGATATTATGAGGTGTAATATGGTGGAGGGGGGCACCGCACACGGCTAAGAGATCAATGATCAATTGTTGTGTCTATGGGGTGCCCCCTGCCCCCGTATATAAAGGAGCAAGGGGGGAGGCGGCCGGCCAAGGAGGAGGGCGCGCCAAGGGGGGAGTCCTACTCCCACCGGGAGTAGGACTCCTCCTTTCCTTGTTGGAGTAGGTGAGAAGGAAAGAGGGGGAGAGGGAGAAGGAAAAAGGGGGCTGCACCCCTTGTCCAATTCAGACCAGAGGGGGGTGCGCGCCTCCTTCCTTTTGGCCTCTCTCTGTTAGATCCGTCGGGATCGGTTAGACTAGATATTCCGGTAGTTCTTACCTTCTGCTTGTGGCTCGAGGAGCCACCGGTGCCGGCCATGGTGACGGTGGCCGGTGTTGGCAGAGAGTAGTGGGCGAAGTGATGGCGGCGCTTCCCATCAGCACTGCACTAACCCTAGATCGGTAGGGGATTAGGTGGGGTGTACGGTGTTGTGACGAACCTCGTGATGCGAGCCGCCGGCCCCCACCTCTTTATATAGTGCAGGTGACAGGGGCCCGTCAACCATAGTCGGTTGAGCACCCCCGATCAGGGCGCAGATCTAAGGGCCCGGTGGGCCGTTGGGCCCACACGGTGGAGATCATCCTAACACTCTCCTCTATTCCCGTATGGCCCAATAAGGCCCAATACTTCTCCCCGGCGAATTCCCGTAACTCTCCGGTACTCCGATAAATACCCGAATCACTCGGAACCTTTCCGAAGTCCGAATATAGTCGTCCAATATATCGATCTTTACGTCTCGGCCATTTCGAGACTCCTCGTCATGTCCCTGATCTCATCCGGAACTCCGAACTCCTTCGGTACATCAAAACACATAAACTCATAATATAACCGTCATCTAACTTTAAGCGTGCGGACCCTACGGGTTCGAGAACTATGTAGACATGACCGAGACACGTCTCCGGTCAATAACCAATAGCGGAACCTGGATGCTCGTATTGGCTCCCACATATTCTACGAAGATCTTTATCGGTCAAACCGCATAACAACATACGTTGTTCCCTTTGTCACCGGTATGTTACTTGCCCGAGATTCGATCGTCGGTATCTCCATACCTAGTTCAATCTCGTTACCAGCAAGTCTCTTTACTCGTTCCGTAATACATCATCCCGCAACTAACTCATTAGTTACAATGCCTGCAAGGCTTATAGTGATGTGCATTACTGAGTGGGCCCAGAGATACCTCTCCGACAATCGGAGTGACAAATCCTAATCTCGAAATACGCCAACCCAACAAGTACCTTCGGAGACACTTGTAGAGCACCTTTATAATCACCCAGTTACGTTGTGACGTTTGGTAGCACACAAAGTGTTCCTCCGGTAAACGGGAGTTGCATAATCTCATAGTCATAGGAACATGTATAAGTCATGAAGAAAGCAATAGCAACATACTAAACGATCGAGTGCTAAGCTAACGGAATGGGTCAAGTCAATCACATCATTCTCCTAATGATATGATCCCGTTAATCAAATGACAACTCATGTCTATGGCTAAGAAACATAACCATCTTTGATCAACGAGCTAGTCAAGTAGAGGCATACTAGTGACACTCTGTTTGTCTATGTATTCACACATGTATCAAGTTTCCGGTTGATACAATTCTAGCATGAATAGTAAACATTTATCATGATATAAGGAAATAAATAATAACTTTATTATTGCCTCTAGGGCATATTTCCTTCAGTCTCCCACTTGCACTAGAGTCAATAATCTAGTTCACATCGCCATGTGATTTAATATCAATAGTTCACATCACCATGTGATTAACACCCATAGTTCACATCGTCATGTGACCAACACCCAAAGGGTTTACTAGAGTCAGTAATCTAGTTCACATCGCTATGTGATTAACACCCAAAGAGTACTAAGGTGTGATCATGTTTTGCTTGTGAGATAATTTTAGTCAACGGGTCTGTCACATTCAGATCCGTAAGTATTTTGCAAATTTCTATGTCTACAATGCTCTGCACGGAGCTACTCTAGCTAATTGCTCCCACTTTCAATATATATCTAGACCGAGACTTAGAGTCATCTAGATTAGTGTCAAAACTTGCATCGACGTAACCCTTTACGACGAACCTTTTGTCACTTCCATAATCGAGAAACATATCCTTATTCCACTAAGGCTAATTTTGACCGCTGTCCAGTGATCTACTCCTAGATCACTATTGTACTCCCTTGCCAAAATTAGTGTAGGGTATACAATAGATCTGGTACACAACATGGCATACTTTATAGAACCTATGGCCGAGGCATAGGGAATGACTTTCATTCTTTTTCTATCTTCTGCCGTGGTCGGGCTTTGAGTCTTACTCAATTTCACACCTTTTAACACAGGCAAGAAACTCTTTCTTTGACTGTTCCATTTCGAACCACTTCAAAATCTTGTTAAGGTATGTACTCATTGAAAAAACTTATCAAGCGTCTTGATCTATCTCTATAGATCTTGATGCTCAATATGTAAGCAGCTTCACCGAGGTCTTTCTTTGAAAAACTCTTTTCAAACACTCCTTTATGCTTTGCCGAATAATTCTACATTATTTCCGATCAACAATATGTCATTCACATATACTTATCAGAAATGCTGTAGTGCTCCCACTCACTTTCTTGTAAATACAGGCTTCACCGCAAGTCTGTATAAAACTATATCCTTTGATCAACTTATCAAAGCGTATATTCCAACTCCGAGATGCTTGCACCAGTCCATAGATGGATCGCTGGAGCTTGCATATTTTGTTAGCACCTTTAGGATTGACAAAACCTTCTGGTTGCATCATATACAACTCTTCTTTAATAAATCCATTAAGGAATGCAGTTTTGTTTATCCATTTGCCAGATTTCATAAAATGCGGCAATTGCTAACATGATTCGGACAGACTTAAGCATAGATACGAGTGAGAAACTCTCATCGTAGTCAACACCTTAAACTTGTCGAAAACCTTTTGCGACAATTCTAGCTTTGTAGATAGTAACACTACTGTCAGCGTCCGTCTTCCTCTTGAAGATCCATTTAATCTCAATGGCTCGCCAATCATTGGGCAAGTCAATCAAAGTCCATACTTTGTTCTCATACATGGCTCTCATCTCAGATTTCATGGCCTCAAGCCATTTTGCGGAATCTGGGCTCACCATCACTTCTTCATAGTTCGTAGGTTCGTCATGGTCTAGTAACATAACCTCCAGAACAGGATTACCATACCACTCTGGTGCGGATCTTACTCTGGTTGACCTACGAGGTTCAGTAATAACTTGACCTGAAGTTCCATGATCATCATCATTAACTTCCTCACTAATTGGTATAGGCGTCACAGAAACTGGTTTCTGCGATGAACTACGTTCCAATAAGGGAGCAGGTACAATTACCTCATCAAGTTCTACTTTCCTCCCACTCACTTCTTTCGAGAGAAACTCCTTCTCTAGAAAGGATCCATTCTTAGCAACGAATGTCTTGCCTTCGGATCTGTGCTAGAAGGTGTACCCAACTGTCTCCTTTGGGTATCCTATGAAGACACATTTCTCCGATTTGGGTTTGAGCTTATCAGGATGAAACTTTTTCACATAAGCATCGCAACCCCAAACTTTAAGAAACGACAACTTTGGTTTCTTTCCAAACCACAGTTCATAAGATGTCGTCTCAACGGATTTAGATGGTACCCTATTTAACGTGAATGCAGCTGTCTCTAATGCATAACCCCAAAATGATATTGGTAGATCGGTAAGAGACATCATATATCGCACCATATCTAATAAAGTACGGTTACGATGTTCGGACACACCATTACACTGTGGTGTTCCAGGTGGCGTGAGTAGTGAAACTATTTCACATTGTTTTAACTGAAGGCCAAACTCGTAACTCAAATACTCTTCTCCACGATCAGATCGTAGAAACTTTATTTTCTTGTTACGATGATTTTCCACTTCACTCTGAAATTATATGAACTTTTCAAATGTTTCAGACTTCTGTTTCATTAAGTAGATATACCCATATCTTCTCAAATCATCTGTGAAGGTCAGAAAATAATGATACCTGCTACGAGCCTCAATATTCATCGGACCACATACATCTGTATGTATGATTTCCAACAAATCTGTTGCTCTCTCCATAGTTCCGGAGAACGGCATTTTAGTCATCTTGCCCATGAGGCACGGTTCGCAAGCATCAAGTGATTCATAATCAAGTGATTCCAAAATCCCATCAGCATGGAGTTTCTTCATGCGCTTTACACCAATATGACCTAAACGGCAGTGCCACAAATAAGTTGCACTATCATTATTAACTTTGCATCTTTTGGCTTCATTATTATGAATATGTGTATCACTACGATCGAGATCCAACAAACCATTTTATTGGGTGTATGACCATAGAAGGTTTTATTCATGTAAACAGAACAACAATTATTCTCTAATTTAAATGAATAAACGTATTGCAACAAACATGATCAAATCATATTCATGCTCAACGCAAACACCAAATAACACTTATTTAGTTTCAACACTAATCCCGAAAGTATAGGGAGTGTGCGATGATGATCATATCAATCTTGGAACTACTTCCAACACACATCGTCACCTCGCCTTTTACTAGTCTCTGTTTATTCTGCAACCCCCGTTTCGAGTTACTACTCTTAGCAACTGAACCAGTATCAAATGCCGAGGGGTTGCTATAAACACTAGTAAAGTACACATCAATAACATGTATATCCAATATACCTTTGTTCACTTTGCCATCCTTCTTATCCACCAAATACTTGGGGTAGTTCCGCTTCCAGTGACCAGTCCCTTTGCATTAGAAGCACTTAGTCTCAGGCTTAAGACCAGACTTAGGCTTCTTCACTTGAGCAGCAACTTGCTTGCCGTTCTTCTTGAAGTTCCCCTTCTTCCCTTTGCCCTTTTCTTGAAACTAGTGGTCTCGTCAACCATCAACACTTGATGTTTTTCTTTATTTCTACCTTCGTCGATTTCAGCATCACGAAGAGCTCGGGAATTACTTTCGTCATCCCTTGCATACTATAGTTCATCACGAAGTTCTACTAACTTGGTGATGGTGACTAGAGAATTCTGTCAATCACTATTTTATCTGGAAGATTAACTCCCACTTGATTCAAGCGATTGTAGTACCCAGACAATCTGAGCACATGCTCACTGCTTGAGCTATTCTCCTCCATATTTTAGCTATAGAACTTGTTGGAGACTTCATATCTCTCAACTCGGGTATTTGCTTGAAATATTAACTTCAACTCCTGGAACATCTCATATGGTCCATGACGTTCAAAACGTCTTTGAAGTCCCGATTCTAAGCCGTTAAGCATGGTGCACTAAACTATCAAGTAGTCATGATACTGAGCTAGCCAAACGTTCATAACGTCTGCATCTGCTCCTGCAATAGGTCTGTCACCTAGCGGTGCATCAAGGACATAATTCTTCTGTGCAGCAATGAGGATAATCCTCAGATCACGGATCCAATCCGTATCTTTGCTACTAACATCTTTCAACATACTTTTCTCTAGGAACATATCAAAAATAAACACAGGGAAACAACAACGCGAGCTATTGATCTACAACATAATTTGCAAAATACTATCAGGACTAAGTTCATGATAAATTTAAGTTCAATTAATCATATTACTTAAGAACTCCCACTTAGATAGACATCCCTCTAATCCTCTAAGTGATCACGTGATCCATATCAACTAAACCATGTCCGATCATCACGTGAAATGGAGTAGTTTTCAATGGTGAACATCACTATGTTGATCATATCTACTATATGATTCACGCTCGACCTTTCGGTCTCAGTGTTCCGAGGCCATATCTGCATATGCTAGCCTCGTCAAGTTTAACATGAGTATTTTGCGTGTGCAAAACTGGCTTGCACCCGTTGTAGATGGACGTAGAGCTTATCACACCCGATCATCACGTGGTGTCTGGGCACGATGAACTTTGGCAACGGTGCATACTCAGGGAGAACACTTTTATCTTGAAATTTAGTGAGGGATCATCTTATAATGCTACCGTCAATCAAAGCAAGATAAGATGCATAAAAGATAAACATCACATGCAATCAATATAAGTGATATGATATGGCCATCATCATCTTGTGCTTGTGATCTCCATCTCCGAAGCACCGTCATGATCCCCATCGTCACCGGCGCGACACCTTGATCTCCATCGTAGCATCGTTGCCGTCTCGCCAACTATTGCTTCTACGACTATCGCTACCGCTTAGTGATAAAATAAAGCAATTACATGGTGATTGCATTGCATACAATAAAGCGACAACCATATGGCTCCTGCCAGTTGCTGATAACTCGGTTACAAAACATGATCATCTCATACAATAAAATTTAGCATCATGTCTTGACCATATCACATCACAACATGCCCTGCAAAAACAAGTTAGACGTCCTCTACTTTGTTGTTGCAAGTTTTACGTGGCTGCTACTAGCTTAGCAAGAACCGTTCTTACCTACGCATCAAAACCACAACGATAGTTTGTCAAGTTGGTGCTATTTTAACCTTCGCAAGGACCGGGCGTAGCCACACTCGGTTCAACTAAAGTTGGAGAAACTGACACCCGCCAGCCACCTGTGTGCAAAGCACGTCGGTAGAACCAGTCTCGCATAAGCATACGCGTAATATTGGTCCGGGCCGCTTCATCCAACAATACCGCCGAACCAAAGTATGACATGCTGGTAAGCAGTATGACTTATATCGCCCACAACTCACTTGTGTTCTACTCGTGCATATGACATCTACGCATAAAACCAGGCTCGGATGCCACTGTTGGGGAACGTAGTAATTTCAAAAAAATTCCTACGCACACGCAAGATCATGGTGATGCATAGCAACGAGAGGGGAGAGTGTTGTCCACGTACCCTCGTAGACCGAAAGCGGAAGCGTTAACACAACGCGGTTGATGTAGTCGTACGTCTTCACGATCCGACCGATCAAGTACCGAACGCACGGCACCTTCGAGTTCAGCACACGTTCAGCTCGATGACGTCCCTCGAACTCCGATCCAGCCGAGTGTTGAGGGAGAGTTTCTTCAGCACAACGGCGTGGTGACGATGATGATGTTCTACCGACGCAGGGCTTCGCCTAAGCACCGCTACAATATTATCGAGGTGTAATATGGTGGAGGGGGGCACCGCATACAGCTAAGAGATCAATGATCAATTGTTGTGTCTATGGGGTGCCCCTGCCCCCGTATATAAAGGAGCAAGGGGGGAGGCGGCCGACCAAGGAGGAGGGCGCGCCAAGGGGGGAGTCCTACTCCCACCGGGAGTAGGACTCCTCCTTTCCTTGGTCGAGTAGGAGAGAAGGAAAGAGGGGGAGAGGGAGAAGGAAAAAGGGGGCTGCACCCCTTGTCCAATTCGGACCAGAGGGGGGTGCGCGCCTCCTTCCTTTTGGCCTCTCCCCTCTATTCCCGTATGGCCCAATAAGGCCCAATACTTCTCCCCGGCGAATTCTCGTAACTCTCCGGTACTCCGATAAATACCCGAATCACTCGGAACCTTTCCAAAATCTGAATATTGTCGTCCAATATATCGATCTTTACGTCTCGGCCATTTCGAGACTCCTCGTCATGTCCCTGATCTCATCCGGAACTCCGAACTCCTTCGGTACATCAAAACACATAAACTCATAATATAACGTCATCTAACTTTAAGCGTGCGGACCCTATGGGTTAGAGAACTATGTAGACATGACCGAGACAAGTCTCCGGTCAATAACCAATAGCGGAACCTGGATGCTCATATTGGCTCCCACATACTCTACGAAGATCTTTATCGGTCAGACCGCATAACAACATACGTTGTTCCCTTTGTCACCGGTATGTTACTTGCCCGAGATTCGATCGTCGGTATCTCAATACCTAGTTCAATCTCGTTACCGGCAAGTCTCTTTACTCGTTCCGTAATACATCATCCCGCAACTAACTCATTAGTTACAATGCTTGCAAGGCTTATAGTGATGTGCATTACTGAGTGGGCCCAGAGATACGTCTTCGACAAATCGGAGTGACAAATCCTAATCTTGAAATACGCCAACCCAACAAGTACCTTCAGAGACACGTGTAGAGCATCTTTATAATCACCCAGTTACGTTGTGACATTTGGTAGCACACAAAGTGTTCCTCCGGTAAACGGGAGTTGCATAATCTCATAGTCATAGGAACATATATAAGTCATGAAGAAAGCAATAGCAACATACTAAACGATCGAGTACTAAGCTAACGGAATGGGTCAAGTCAATCACATCATTCTCCTAATGATATGATCTCGTTAATCAAATGACAACTCATGTCTATGGCTAGGAAACATAACCATCTTTGATCAACGAGCTAGTCAAGTAGAGGCATACTAGTGACACTCTGTTTGTCTATGTATTCACACATGTATCAAGTTTCCGGTTGATACAATTCTAGCATGAATAATAAACATTTATCATGATATAAGGAAATAAATAATAACTTTATTATTGCCTCTAGGGCATATTTCCTTCAGACATGTGCTCGGCAGACTTCAAGCGAAAGCCGACGTACCTGACTAACCACACAAGTCTCTAGTCCAGGTTTATCGCCTATTCAGGTTCCATCCGAAGGGAGTCTTGCCGAGGTTTCCACTTACGGCCCCGAACGATGTGTACAGGGTTCCGAGACACCAAACAGGCGCCCGGCATACCTGGACACGTGCCTACCGCATCACAGCCCACCCCTCGGGTCAGCGCTGCGCACGGCCTCCAGCATACTACAAACACCAGAAACTACTTGCAACTCCTGTACAGAGGACAGGGGAGTTAATAAGTCGAGCGGGGTCATATTTCAGGGCCCAACGTGTGGTAGTAGCTGTTCATGGATCACAAACACAGAACTCAGTTCTTGAGGACGGCTTCAATGAGACAACCCACCATGTACTCCTACATGGCCTCTCACCGCTACCTTTACCAAATCATGTTCACACACTTAGCTCTCAACAGTAGGACATGTTCACCACATTCCGATTTATCCCCGATGAATAAGACCTGACTCAACTCTAAGCAGTAGCAGGCATGACAACAAGCATGAATGAGTAGGCACATCAGGGCTCAAACAACTCCTACTCATGCTAGTGGGTTTCATCTATTTACTGTGGCAATGACAGGTCATGCAGAGGAAAGGGGTTCAACTACTGCAGCATGTAACAGTTGAATCGTTGTTGTCCTAATGCAGTAAAAGAGAGAAGAAGCGAGAGAGTGGGATTGTATCGGAATGAACAAGGGGGTTTTGCTTGCCTGGCACTTCTGAAGATAGTATAGCTCTTCATCGGTGTCATCGAACTTATCGTTGGAACTACGTCCACTGAGAGGGGACAAATACTGGCAAACAGAGAAATAACACAATCAAGGTAATGCAACAATATGATGCATGATCATGACATGGCAATATGCTGTTGATTGAGCTAATGCAACTAGCAACCATACTAAATGAAGTTAGTTCGAACCAAAGGTTCAAATTCAAACTCCATATGTGATTATTTAAATGCCAAACATTTGATTTCCCTATTCAGCAACTATAACTTGTTCTAACATGCATGAAAATGCCATCAGCAGAATCTTTAGATTTTTCTGATAATTTTTCATATATAAATTATTTCATTTGGAGTTATGGTTTATTTTCTATGATTTTTAGAAGTTTGTAACATTTTCTGGAATTTCCAATTTAAATTAGAAATATGATTATTCCAGTAAATGTATTTATGACGTCAGCACCATGTCACAGTGACTTCAGCAGTCAACTGGGTCAGCCGGGTCAAACCTGACGTGTGGGGTCCACACATCAGTAGCACAGTGCTAGCTAGTGATTAGGTTTAAGTTAATCTAGGAATTAGTCAGGCCGGGGCCCACATGTCTGTGAGTCAGTGGGTCATTAGCTTAGTGCTAATTAGTTGTTAGGCCGGCGTTTAGCAGCCGGTGATGAGCAGACGCGGCGGCGAGGCTCGGGTTTCGCCCTCCGGCGACCAAACGTTCGGCGGAGGGGCTCTGGATTCCTCCTCCGGCGACCAAATGGCCGGCGGAGGGCATCTACGTGATGGGGAGGCTCGTCCGCGTCGAGTGGTGCACGCAGCAGCGGCTCCGGTGGCCTAAGTCGACGGCGACAGCGACTTGCACGGCGGCCGGAGTTCGGGAGTGCTTGGAATCGGCGTTGTGGTGCACGGTGGGACGAATGGGTGGGCTAGATCGGCTCCTGGGAGCGGCACGAGCGCAATGACGTGCTCAGGGGCAAGCTGAGCTTGCTCTAGCCACGGTGACGATTTCGCCGGCGGCGTGAAGCTCACGGGCACAGCGGAGAGAGATGCTACGGCGTGCTACAGGCCACGGGGATAAGGGGAGACGGTGAAGGAGCTCACTGGGAGGTCGAAGAGTAGCTCCATGGGCTGAGGGAGGCGCTCGGGGCGGCGAATCGACGACGACGATCTTCGGTGGCCGACAAGGGAAACGACGGAGGTGGCGGCGCAGCAGAGCTTCTGGCGCCGCGTGACTCGGTGGAAGGACGAAGACGGCGAGGCGGGGACGCCTGGGACGGAGAGGGAGCGAGGGAGTGGCTGTGGCCGCGGCGGTGCACGGCGGCGCTCTCTGACGCGTTCGGGTCCAGGCGGGAGTGAGAGCAGAGGAGAGGCAAGGCACGGGAGGAGAGTGAGGGGGTACGGGGCTGGCGCGTGGCGTCTTCCAGAGACATCCGGGCAAGCAGGCAGAGAGGAGGTGGTTGGGCGCGTGCGTGCGTGCCGCGGGCACACGCCCTCGTGCCTACTGGCACGAGGTTGAAGACGGGGGAGGAGGTGGGCTGGGCTGGCTACAGTGCTGGGCCGCACAGGTGGGATGCAGGTAAGCCAGGTAAGTCCTCTCTCTCTCTTTTATTTCTGTTTTTCTATTTATTTGCTCTGTTTTGATTTAGTTTATAGACCAAATCATTTTTATAAATCCTGAAAATATTTGTGGGCAGTAACTGAATTGTTTCAGAGGCCCTCACTAAGTTTCAGAATATTTGGAGCTACCAAATATCTTATAGGAATTAATAGCTCCAATTCAAATACAATATGAGTTAATTCAAAAATCCATTAATGACCTAGAAAAGTGTGCACCATTTTTGGCAGAGGTTCTAGACCAATTCAAAAATCATGAACTTTTCTGAAGGGCATTTTGGGTTCATTGATAATATTTTTATTTTGATCCTAGTTGCATTTCATTTGGTGCTAGGGTTTGAACATCCCCATTTCAAGTTTAAGCAAAATTTAAACATGATGCAACAACCAAGACTAGTCCACAAGCAAAGCTAAAGCTAGGGCTGTGACAGCTCACCCCCACTAAACAAGAATCTCGTCCCAAGATTCAAGACGTGTGGTAAGAAGGAAGGGGGTCACAAAACTATCACAATCTCCTCGATCCAACTGCCCTTCCCGAGGATGTTGATTCATTGCACTTGATCTCGACGTCTTGCTTTGAGAACTTCATCCAACACGACAAAGAGAAGGAAGGGAAACCCTAAAGAGTCGATCCTCTCGAAGATCGAGCAACTCACGATCAACTCACGAAATGAGTCATAGAAACATCTCTTGAGCTGAGATACAAAACACACATAATGGGCAATGGAAAAAGCAGATGAAAAGGGTTCAATTTGGTAGGCAACAATCCCACGCTGAAGACGACGGTGCATGATTTCAAGATAGCGATGAAATAATTACCATGATTCCATAATGGGGCACCTTAGGGGAGGTGACTCATAGAATTATTCCCTTAAGTGGCAAAAAGAATTACTTTTGATCCATAGATCATTGAAACTCTTTATACCAGCCTGCGGCAATTCATAATGGATCGTTTGACGGAGTACGAAGGGATGGCATACCAAAACTAGAATGAATGATGTGGACTACCTTGTTGAAGACAACGCAATGGATGATTTTGCTTATCATCGGAAATGGATGGAATCTGTGGTAGGACCACTTTGAAGATGATTCTAATTAGTAATTACTGAGAAAGGTAGTCCATAGGGGATGGCACAATGGCGGTGCAAGCTGGGAACAAAATATAAATGCTGGAAATGATTCTAGTAACTGGGGAGAAACTCAACAGACGGGAGTGATTCCAATATTTGAATGGTTCTAGCATAATCGAGGAAACCAAGAGCACAAGGACCCCTGAGGAACAACTTCTAGAATAAGTTGCACTAAATCCTCATGGAGAAGATGGTCAAATAGCCCAGTCAAGATACTACAATGATAGATCTCCCTGATAAGTGTGTTGGCCATGACATCCACTTAACGATTCAAAAGACCAATATTGTAATTCTTGGGAACGTCCCAACCATCATATCTTCCCGAGATTCAGACCTGGTTGGTGTTAGGATATTCCAGACTCAACATGTTTGGAAGGAAAGTTCGCAACACAAATCGATGAGATGACGTTGCGAGATTCTCAAGAAACGGACTACGGTAGTAAGCTCCAAAACATGAGCTGGTTCTGTTACACACATGTGAACACGCTGTCCCAGACAAGCATGACCACGTAGTAGTCTTATAATAAAACACTACCGAGTTCTGGTAGGGAACCATCATTGAGGATATCGAAGTCCTTCTATAAGCCCGGGTTAGCTCTTAAGAAGGAGCTTCTTCACCTTGAACAAATCAATCAGTGGCTTTGTGTGCTAGGAAACACATATGGAATGGAGGCGGCCAACCTATCAGACCATAGAGTACTTTGCACATGCGTGACTAACTTGGGACGATTCCAGAGGAAGCAATCACAAGCTTTCTTGAATTCATGGCAGCAACTTGCATCAAATGCACATGTATTAGAGAAAGTCACTTCTTTCATCCGAACATATGCTTCATGAGCGGAACATGTAGATAATGCTTATAAAAGTTTCCAATGCTAGCTTAATGTCCAACAAATCATGGAGAAGATAAGAATGTTGTCGATGGGCTCAACAACAATTCATCCAGGTTTCCATATAAATGGAGTTCCACAATCAAGTGAACACGATGATAGCATTGGTCAGACCCAAAAGATATAACGGTGTATGCTAGAGGAAGCAACCACGAGTAAGACAACATTATGAGCATCGTGTTCCTTATTTGATTTGACGATAGCCCATACTCAAATCAAAGATTGGGTAAGACAATAGGTCCAACAACTGATCACGAGGATCAATCAATGAAGGTGTCATCTTTCTTCAACACACACACACACACAAAAGATATCCCTTAGAGATGAACTAAGTCGGACAAGCTTTTATCTTCCAACTCCAAGTTGTTGTTTTGCTTGACCAACTAGCTCAGGGGTATCCAACACAGAATCTTGGAGAATGGTGGTTTGGAGGAAAACCAACATGATCACGAACTCAACATAGCGGTCAGGTGACAACTTGGTAATACTTCCGAGAAGATATTCGGAACATCACGAACCACCGATATGGTACTAAGCTTGAGAACAATCTTGCTTTTCAGAGCAAGACGATATGATTAAATAAGCAAGGGATTGAAACAATCCTAACTCATTGATCGAAGGGTGCTCCAAAAATAAGGACCAGGTAGCATGCTCAATCTTAGAATGATAACTCAACAACCAACATGCTAACAATGAATTATTGTCCATTAACTACCAAGCTAGACGGTTGCTAGAGTATTGATTCAGACATCATGGTTCACTTGTCGGCATTCCGGTTGCGACAACACGGAACCGAGGAATGAAAAATGATGGCAGGAAGTATCACTTTGTCAAGAATTCATGAGAGATGCTGCAATTCTCATGGCAATCCTGACATAAAGGGGGTAATACTCCGAGGTAGAACAGAACAAAAGCTGGATTGGCATTTTGATCTACGGAATACAACTACTTTGACCAGTCCAAGAAATGGATGAGGTGCTGGAGTTTGTTTCTCCTAGTCATTCCGGAATAGAATGGCTTGACGGACCACAAGAATAATAGGCATCGATAACACGAATGCACAACTAGTCCTGAGTATCAATTGATAGACAGAGGTCAGAATACAACTAAAGAGAGACAACTCAAAGTAACATATGGTTTTCTGAGTTGCGGATGCATAGATTTAGTATGTCAAACAAATTCAACATATTTCTTCCAGATAATCCATGCAGAAAGGTAGGACTGGCAGATTCACAATGCAGAATGGAGAACTCATCAAGAGCACTCTTATTGTGATGTTTTGATTCAACAAGGAACTTCTGCCATAAGTAGTTCATGGTATTGGAAGAAGGATTTACCACGGACGATGAGGACTACCGCAAAGGTTACTAATATCCTAAAGGAACTAGCAAACACTATCAACATGAAGTAAGTAGGGTGAATCCCGGGTTCCAAAACCCAGGAATCGAATGCTTACTAACTAAGTGGCATCACGGGATGCTTTCGAGAATGATGGCCAGAATCATCACACTGGGAACACAAGACATGGCTAGATTACTAGGTGATCCTCTAAGACACCTATGGTCATAGTAATGGCTTCAACATATACGCTGAGGCAACGGAGTACCTCAACTCAACGATTAGTGTGGTTAATCTGGCCCAAAGGAACATTGAGAACGGAAAGAAGGGATTTGCAAATGCATCAGACTATTTAGAAACCTGGGATGACTCGGACAGCATAATGGCTGTAAATGCTCGAAAAAGATTTGAGACATCCTGAAAAATAGTGGCATGACCACTCAACATCACAATATCAAGGTTCTGAGGCCAGCTATGAACACACGAAAGTAGTAGAAACTGAACTGAGACTTGAAACTATCAACTCTATAAGTCTATGGATTAGTAACACGTGATCCTGATAGAAAGATGAGAAGCCTAGTTCTTAATCCCCGCAGAAGAGAAGAGGTTGACTCAGATCAGAAGGACATGAGGAAAAGGAGTAAAAGAGCCTTACGTTCCCTTTCACAATCAATTCCCTTATATAACTAAAGAATTTCTAGACTCAACTTCGACCAGTTTGGCTTGGTAATCGTACAGGCAGTCAGGCTCCGATACCAAAGTTGTCAAGACCCCGATCCTAAGTCACACCGATCTAGCATGTAACACAACATATCACTTTGCGGCCTCACGCATGGTATTCCACGGGTGCTACCTTACCTGGCCCGGGACCATTTGTGCCTTTTGGCTCACGTATATGATAGTGTCACTAGCATCCATATGACAAAGAACCCGGGCCGACATGACTAGTCGTGAACCCAAAGTGGCACTAACTTCTAGGGACAGGCATACATGACCCAGCAACGAACGTGTCGGTCATCAGCGAGTGAATCCGGGCTGTAGCAGCTGGGCTAATAGGACTCCGGGAACCCGGGCTGTAGCAGGCTAGCAGGACTCCGGAAGTCACCGCGTGACATTTCGCCGAAGGGACAGACACAGGAACGAAGTGGGACACATGCCGAC
Organism: Triticum aestivum; assembly: GCF_018294505.1. Taxonomy (NCBI): domain Eukaryota; kingdom Viridiplantae; phylum Streptophyta; class Magnoliopsida; order Poales; family Poaceae; genus Triticum; species Triticum aestivum. Next base: position 433,443,345 of record NC_057808.1, read on the forward strand.
TAGTCTGGGTGTTCCAGAGCAGTAGTAACTGGGCTAGCAAGACTCCGGTAAACCGGGCTGTAGCAGACTACCATGGCTCAGTGGAAGCACCAGACTACATTTCCCCATAAGAGAGGCTACCAAGGATAGACAACTAGGTTGTCGGATCCCACACATACCAAGCATTTCAGTCATACACACAATATGCTCGATATGTGTAAATACAACATGGCATCACAACAAAACTCTACGACTCAAAGTATTTATTCAATAGGCTCCGAGGAGCGAGATATTACAAACATGGGTGTCATGACCCAACATTCAGAGCATACAAGTCAAAGCACATGCGGAAGCTTAACATGTCTGAGTACAGACATCTACAAATGAAAAAGGCTGAGAAGCTTGACTATCTACCAGATCCTGCCGAGGTCACAAGATCGTAGCTGAGGTATCAAGCCAAACGTCGAAGTCCACACGGAAATACTAGCGAGACTGGAGTCTCTCTGCAAAATAATAACTTAAGCAAACTTGAGTACAAATGTACCCAGCAAGACTTACATCAGAACTAACTACATATGCATCGCTATCAACAAAGGGGGTAGTGGAGTTTAACTACAACAAGCCAGCTTTGACTCGGTGGCTATCCTAAACTACGACTGCAAGTAACTCTTTTGAGGTGGCGCACACGAGTCCACATATTCACCATATCAATACACCACTATGGATCCGCTCCCGTCTCCCTACAAGAATGCCATCCATAGAACTCACGCTTATCTTGCACATTTTAGAGTATCCACTTTCACTTGTCTATGAACTATATAGGCAACCCAGAGGTCCTTTACCGCGGACGCGACTATTCGAATAGATCATTTATAACCCTGCAGGGGTGTACTTCTTCACACATGTTTCCACCACTTAGCGTCTGCACACGACATGTGCTCGGCAGACTTCAAGCAAAAGTTGACGTGGGTGTAGACCATCACCTGACTAACCATACAAGTCTCTAGTCCAGGTTTATCGCCTATTCAGTTTCCATCCGAAGGGAGTCCGGCCGAGGTTTCCACTTACGGCCCCGAACGATGTGTACAGGGTTCCGAGACACCAAACGGGCGCGTGGCATACCCGGCCACGTGCCTACCGCATCACAGCCCACCCCTCGGGTCAGCACTGCGCACGGCCTCCAGCATACTACAAACACCAGAAACTACTTGCAGCTCCTGGACAAAGGACAGGGGGGTTAACAAGTCGTGCGGGGTCATATTTCAGGGCCCAACATGTGGTAGTAGCTGTTCATGGATCACAAACACATAACTTAGTTCTTGAGGACGGCTTCAATGAGACAACCCACCATGTACTCCTACATGGCCTCTCACCGCTACCTTTACCAAATCGTGTTCACACACTTAGCTCTCAACAGTAGGACATGTTCACCACATTCCGATTCATCCCCGATGATTCAGACCTGACTCAACTCTAAGCAGTAGCAGGCATGACAACAAGCATGAATGAGTAGGCACATCAGGGCTCAAACAACTCCTACTCATGCTAGTGGGTTTCATCTATTTACTGTGGCAATGACAGGTCATGCAGAGGAAAGGGGTTCAACTACCGCAGCATGTAACAGTTGAATCATTGTTGTCCTAATGCAGTAAAAGAGAGCAGAAGTGAGAGAGTGGGATTGTATCGGAATGAACAAGGGGTTTTTGCTTGCCTGGCACTTCTGAAGATAGTATAGCTCTTCATTGGTGTCATCGAACTCATCGTCGGAACTACGTCCACTGAGAGGGGACAAATACCGGCAAACAGAGAAAGAACACAATCAATGTAATGCAACAATATGATGCATGATCATGACATGGCAATATGTTGTTGATTGAGCTAATGCAACTAGCAACCATATTAAATGAAGTTGGTTTGAACCAAAGGTTCAAATTCAAACTCCATATGTGATTATTTAAATGCCAAACATTTGATTTGCCCTATTCAGCAACTATAAGTTGTTCTAACATGCATGGAAATTCCATAAACAGATTCTTTAGATTTTTCTGATAATTTTTCATATATAAATTATTTCATTTGGAGTTATGGTTTATTTTCTATGATTTTTAGAAGTTTGTAACATTTTCTGGAATTTCCAATTTAAATTAGAAATATGAATATTCCAGTAAATGTATTTATGACGTCAGCACCATGTCACAGTGACTTCAGCAGTCAACTGGGTCAGCCGGGTTAAACCTGGCGTGTGGGGTCCACACGTCAGTGGCACAGTGCTAGCTAGTGATTAGGTTTATGTTAATCTAGGAATTAATCAGGCCAGGGCCCACATGTCTGTGAGTCAGTGGGTCATTAGCTTAGTGCTAATTAATTGTTAGGCCTGCGTTTAGCTGCCGACGACGAGCAAACGCGGCGGCGAGGCTCGGGTTTCACTCTCCGGCGACCAAACGTTCGGCGGAGGGGCTCTGGATTCCTCCGACGACGACCAAATGGCCGGCGGAGGGCATGTACGCAACGGGGAGGCTCGTCCGCGTTGAGTGGTGCACGCAGCAGTGGCTCCGGTGGCCTAAGTCGATGGCGGCAGCGACTTGCGCGGTGGCCGGAGTTCGAGAGTGCTTGGAATCGGCGTTGTGGTGCACGGTGGGATGAACGGGTGGGCTAGATCGGCTCCTGGGAGCAGCACGAGCGCAATGATGTGCTCAGGGGCAAGCTGAGCTTGCTCTAGCCACGGTGACGACTTCGCCGGCGGCGTGAAGCTCACGGGCACGGCGGAGAGAGATGCTACGGCGAGCTACAGGCCACGGGGATAAGGGGGGACGGTGAAGGAGCTCACCGGGAGGCCGAAGAGCAGCTCCGTGGGCTCGGGGAGGTTCTCGGGGCGGCGAATCGACGACGACGATCTTCGGTGGCCGACGAGGGAAACGGCGGCGGTGGCAGCGCTGCAGAGCTTCTGGCGCTGTGTGACTTGGTGGAGAGGACGAAGACGGCGAGGCGGGGACGCCTGGGACGGAGAGGGAGTGAGGGAGTGGCTGTGGCCGCGGCGGTGCACGGCGGCGCTCTCTGACGCGTTCGGGTCCGGGCGGGAGTGAGAGCAGAGGAGAGGGAAGGCACGGGAGGAGAGTGAGGGGGGTACGGGGCTGGCGCGTGGCGTCTTTCAGAGACGTCCGGGTAAGCAGGCAGAGAGGAGGTGGCCGGGCGCGTGCGTGCGCGCCGCGGGCACACGCCCTCGTGCGTACTGGCACGAGGTTGAAGACAAGGGAGGAGTTGGGCTGGGCTGGCTACAGTACTGGGCCGCACAAGTGGGCTGTAGGTAAGCCAGGTAAGTCCTCCCTCTCTCTTTTAGTTCTGTTTTTCTATTTATTTGCTCTACTTTGATTTAGTTTATAAACCAAATCATTTTTATAAATCCTGAATATATTTGTGGGCAGTAACTGAATTGTTTCAGAGGCCCTCAGTAAGTTTCAGAATATTTGGTGCTACCAAATATTTTATAGGAATTTATAACACCAATTCAAATACAATATGGGTTAATTCAAAAATCCATTAATGACCTAGAAAAGTGTGCACCATTTTTGGCAGAGGTTCTAGACCAATTCAAAAATCATGAACTTTTTTGAAGCGCATTTTGGGTTCATTGATAATATTTTTATTTTGATCCTAGTTGCATTTCATTTGGTGCTAGGGTTTGAACATCCCCATTCCAAGTTTAAGCAAAATTTAAACATGATGCAACAACCAAGACTAGTCCACAAGCAAAGCTAAAGCTAGGGCAGTGACACCCAAGCTCCTCTCGACGCCATCATCGTTGCCAAATAGAAACCAGCGCTCCGCCTCAGCAAACCACGCGGCGAAGATGCCATCATCCACCAACCTCTCAGTCGTAGCCGGCTCCGAGACGATGCCCCCAAGGAGGAGAAAGACGCGTAAACGCCTCCATCGCCCGATACAGCGCATCTGAGGTTTCCCTCCGGAGCCAAAGCCGTGTGGAGAAGGAGGAGCACCTCCACGACGTTGCTTCCAAGAAAGATCGCGGCACCCGCGGGCACCGCTATCATCGGCTCCGGTGAAGACCGGAGCAAGGATTTCTCCTGGAGATGTGCCGACCACCTGCCACCACCGATCGCCGCCCATGAACCACCACCCCTCCGAGGTCGACCTCACCCTGGCCACGGGATCCCATGATCCACTGCGACCAGACACGCACCACCCCCTGGTTGAAGCCGCCACCACCAAACCCGGGGCCGCCGCCCCGGAGTCCAAGAGCTGCCATGTCATCATCTTCACCGTCAGTAGGGGGCCGGCGAGGCCCGATGGCATGGAGCCCACATCGCAGAGCTGGAGGCAAGGGAGGGCCTAATCAGACTGCGACCTCGCACCAAGCCTTGCATCGGTGGGCCAAAGGACAGCCTAAGCCGCCGCCGGGAGGCTACAGCCGAGCCGCACCAGATCTGAATCGCCGGAAGCCGGAGCCGCACAAATGAGATGGAGCCGCCGCAGCTGCCTAGCCTCGACCCACCGCTTGTGTGACGCCCGGATAATTAAGCTACAATAATCCTCAGTTAATGATGCCACGTCACCACAATTACTGTTACTAATCCTCGCTTGATCCAAATCTTAGTTCAAACTCAAATTCAAAACCGAGATTAAAGTCCAATTTCAAATTTGTCAAACATGCAAATAAAAATGTCAAGGTGTGGCAAATAATCCCTGGATATTTGTCATGTTGGAACCAACCTCTTTTGAATTCCCAAAATGCCCTTGGAATTAATTTTTGGTCCAGCAACAATTAAATTGGCCTTTTCAATTTCTAAAAATGGTTAGACAGCTCCTTTTCACCCCCCATACTTTTTGTTCCATCCCAGTATATTGTGTTAGAATTATGTGCCAAGTTTTGTTCAAAACAAAACTAATTTGGTACTAAAAATGCAAATTGAGGTTAAAAATAATAAACAGAAGAGATAAGGGAGAGATAAAAGGAAAACAACAAAGGACCTAAACCTACTGGGTACGTTGGCCCATTTAGCTAAAACAGGCCCAGCCCACCTAACTCACCCCCTCCTCGCTACAGGAGCTGAGGGGGATCGTGGAGGCCATCTGCCATGGCAACGGCCACGTGTCAGCCATCCCGCCGCCGCCGGTGCCTACAAGTCGACTCCCTCGCCCCCCAAAACCCTAGTCCCCTCCCTTGCGCCCCCATCTCCTCTCCCTCGCTCTCTCTCGATGAAATCACCCGAGCAGCCGCCATGGCCATCGCCGTTGTCGCGGGCACTAGCCTCCCCGCGGCCGGACCTCATGTCCAAGAGGACCTCCGGCGTCGTCTCCTTCGCCACGTGCACCGGTTCGAGCTAGGACGACTCCATGCCTCGCCCTCGAGCTCTTCTCCGCTGAGGACGTCACTGATGACCCACAATTATAGGGGATCTATCGCAGTCCTTTCGATAAGTAAGAGTGTTGAACCCAACGAGGAGCAGAAGGAAATGATAAGCGGTTTCAGCAAGGTATTCTCTGCAAGCACTGAAATAATAGGTAACAGATAGTTTTGTGATAAGATAATTTGTAACGAGCAACAAGTAACAAAAGTAAATAAAGTGCAGCAAGATGGACCAATCCTTTTTGTAGCAAAGGACAAGCCTGGACAAACTCTTATATAGAGAAAAGCGCTCCCGAGGACACATGGGAATTATCGTCAAGCTAGTTTTCATCACGTTCATATGATTCGCGTTCGGTACTTTGATAATTTGATATGTGGGTGGACCGGTGCTTGGGTGCTGTCCTTACTTGGACAAACATCCCACTTATGATTAACCCCTATTGCAAGCATCCGCAAGTACAAAAGAAGTATTAAGGTAAACCTAACCATAGCATGAAACATATGGATCCAAATCAGCCCCTTACGAAGCAACACATAAACTAGGGTTTAAGCTTCTGTCACTCTAGCAACCCATCATCTACTTATTACTTCCCAATGCCTTCCCCTAGGCCCAAATAATGGTGAAGTGTCATGTAGTCGACGTTCACATAACACCACTAGAGGAGAGACAACATACATCTCATCAAAATATCGAATGAATACCAAATTCACATGACTACTAATATCAAGACTTCTCCCATGTCCTCAGGAACAAACGTAACTACTCACAAAGCATATTCATGTTCATAATCAGAGGGGTATTAATATGCATATAGGATATGAACATATGATCTTCCACCAAATAAACCAACTAGTATCAACTACAAGGAGTAATCAACACTACTAGCAACCTACAAGTACCAATCCCAGACTTGGAGACAAGAATTGGATACAAGAGATGAACTAGGGTTTGAGAGGAGATGGTGCTGGTGAAGATGTTGATGGAGATTGGCCCTCTCCCGATGAGATTGGCCCTCTTATACTTTATCTCAGATATAAGAAAACATAACCCATTACGTTGTCTTCCTTGTCCAACATCAACTCTTTAGCATGTCATATTTTAATGAGTGCGTTCTTTATTACTTCCTATTAATTGCTACGATGACCAAAGCTATTTTTGCCAACTCCCAACAATTTTTAATCATCATACTCTTTCTATGTGAAGTCATTACTCTCAATAAGATCAATATGATCTCTTTTATTTCTTTTCTCTTTTCTTTTATTCACTCAAGATCATAGCAAGATAATCAAGCCCTTGACTCAACACTACTCTTTATTATATAACTCACGGACTCGATTACATAAAGGGATCATAAAGCAAAACCCAAAACTAGATCATACTAAAAATTTATTCTACAAGATCAAGATACTACTAAAAGGATCGAACTAAGAAAAAACGGTAAAGATAGGAGTGTGATGGTGATACGATACCGGGGCACCTCCCCCAAGCTTGGCAGTTGCCAAGGGGAGTGCCCATACCCATGTGATTATATCTCCTTTGTTGGTGCAGAAGATGGTGGTGATGATGGGTAGTCGCACATCGAGCATAAGAGATCCTCCAACTTACGGATAATACCCTTGAGTGCAACGATATGGTCCTTCAAAAAAATATTTTCACGTGTGAGATACTTGTTTTGTATACGATCTAACTCAATCATCTTGAAAGCTTCGATCTCAGTTAGGGTAAGAAGATTGTGATCAAGTTGAAGAATGTCTTCTGTTCCCGGAACTTGGTCCTCCGTGGCCTTCTTAATCCCTTCATCCTTGTTGATCTCCATGGGTTCTTCCCTCTTCAACTCTATCTTCATTAGCCAAGCATCGTTGTCACCATTGTTGGAGGAGGGGGACGACATGATGCCTGGCCTTGACAATCCTGACAAAAAACAACTCGAAACAAGAACAGAGGACAATTGCGTGATACGGGAGTCAAAACCTTCGGGAGATTGTATAATGAATTTTTACCGACGAAAATACGTATCGTGCAAGAAAACGGAGTCCGGAGAGCACACGAGGTGCCGATGAGGCAGGGGGCGCACCCAGGGGGGTAGGGCGCGCCCTCCACCCTCGTGGAGCCCTCGTGTCCTTCCCGGACTGCTTCTTATTTTTCTATTTTTCTAAATATTCCAAAACGGAGAAAAATTGCCATTAGAACTGTTTTGGAGTCGGTTTACTTACCGTACCACATACCTATTCCTTTCAGAGTCTGAAACGTTCCGGAAAGTGTCCCTTATGTATTCCTCCGGGGTTACGGTTTCAATAACATTGGTTTCAACATTTATGGGATTACCTGAGATATAATGTTTGATTCTTTGACCGTTCACCACCTTAGGATTTGTGCCTTCGAAGTTGTTGATTTTTATGGCACCGGAACGATAGACCTCCTCGATAACGTAAGGACCTTCCCATTTAGAGAGAAGTTTTCCTGCAAAAAATCTTAAAAGAGAGTTGTATAGCAATACATAATCACCTACATTAAACTCATGCTTTTGTATTCTTTTGTCATGCCATCTTTTAACCTTTTCCTTAAACAACTTGGCATTCTCATAGGCCTGGGTTCTCCATTCATCAAGTGAGCTAATGTCGAATAACCTCTTCTCACCGGCAAGTTTGAAATCATAATTGAGTTCTTTAATAACCCAATAAGCCTTATGTTCTAGTTCGAGAGGTAAGTGACATGCTTTTCCATAAACCATTTTATACGGAGACATACCCATAGGATTTTTATATGCAGTTCTATAGGCCCATAATGCATCATCAAGTTTCTTGGACCAATTCTTTCTAGATCTATTAACAGTCTTTTGCAAAATTAATTTGAGCTCTCTATTACTCAATTCTACTTGACCACTAGACCATGGGTGATAAGGAGATGCAATTCTATGATTAACATCATACTTAGCAAGCATTTTACGGAAAGCACCATGAATAAAATGTGAACCACCATCAGTCATTAAATATCTAGGGACTCCAAACCTCGAAAAAATAACTTCTTTAAGCATCTTAATAGAAGTGTTATGATTAGCAGTACTAGTTGGAATAGCTTCTACCTACTTAGTAACGTAATCAACAGCAACTAAAATATGTGTATATCCATTAGAGGCAGGAAAAGGTCCCATATAATCAAAGCCCCAAACATCAAATGGTTCAATAACAAGTGAATTGTTCATAGGCATTTCTTGACGTCTACTAATATTACCAATTCTTTGACATTCATCACAAGATAGGACAAACTTACAGGCATCCTTGAAGAGAGTGGGCCAATAAAAACCGGATTGCAATACCTTATGTGCAGTTTTATCTCCAGCGTGGTGTCCTCCATAAGCCTCGGAGTGACACTTGCGTAGGATCTGTTCCTGTTCATGCTCAGGTACACAACGTCTAATAACACCATCTACTCCTTCTTTATAAAGATGTGGGTCATCCCAAAAGTAATGTCTCAAATCATAGAAAAACTTTTTCTTTTGCTGGTATGTGAAACTAGGTGGTATGAATTTAGCAACGATGTAATTAGCATAACCAGCATACCATGGAGTAGTACGAGAAGCATTTATGACATTTAATTGTTCATCAAGAAAGCTATCATCAATAGGTAGTGGGTCATCAAGAACATTCTCTAGCCTAGACAAGTTGTCTGCAACGGGGTTCTCAGCTCCTTTTCTATCAATAATATGCAAATCAAATTCTTGTAGCAAGAGAACCCATCTAATAAGTCTAGGTTTAGCATCTTTCTTTTCCATAAGATATTTAATAACAGCATGATCCGTGTGAATAGTTACTTTAGAATCAACAATATAAGGTCTGAACTTATCACAAGCAAATACAACTGCTAAGAACTCTTTTTCAGTAGTAGCATAATTTCTCTGAGCATTGTCTAGAGTTTTACTAGCATATTGAATAACATTTAATTTCTTATCAACTCTTTGCCCTAGAACAGCACCTAAAGCATAATCACTAGCATCACACATAATTTCAAAGGGTAAATTCCAATCAGGTGGCTGAACAATAGGTGCAGAGATCAATGCTTTCTTAAGTATTTCAAATGCTTCTACACAATCATCATCGAAGACAAATGGTATATCTTTTTGTAATAAATTAGTCAGAGGCCGAGAAATTTTTGAGAAGTCCTTAATGAACCTCCTATAAAAACCGGCATGACCAAGGAAACTTCTTATACCTTTGATGTCCTTGGGACATGACATCTTTTCAATAGCATCAACCTTAGCTTTATCAAGTTCAATACCTCTTTCAGAAACTTTATGCCCCAAGACAATACCTTCATTAACCATAAAGTGGCACTTTCCCAATTCAAGACAAGATTAGTTTCTTCACATCTCTGCAAAACTCGATCAAGGTTGCTCAAGCAATCATCAAAAGAGGATCCATAAACGGAGAAATCGTCCATGAAAACCTCACAAATCTTTTCACAAAAGTCAGAGAATATAGCCATCATGCATCTTTGGAAGGTGGTAGGTGCATTACATAAACCAAAAGGCATACGTCTATAAGCAAAAGTACCGAAAGGGCAAGTAAAAGTGGTCTTTGATTGATCATCGGCTGACACAGGTATTTGAGAGAAACCAGAATAACCATCTAGAAAGCAAAAATGTGTATGTTTGGATAATCTTTCTAGCATTTGATCGATAAAAGGTAAGGGGTAATGATCCTTTTTAGTAGCTTTATTTAATTTGCGGAAATCAATTACCATCCTATAACCTGTAATAATTCTTTGCGGAATCAATTCATCTTTATCATTAGGAACGACAGTAATACCTCCCTTCTTAGGGACACAATGGACAGGACTTACCCACTGACTATGAGCAACGGGATAGATTATACCTGCCTCAAGGATCTTTAGTATTTCCTTTCTTACCACTTCTTTCATCTTAGGATTCAGCCGTCGTTGGTGATCACGAACTGGTTTGGCATCTTTCTCCAAATTTATTTTGTGTTGGCATAGAGTGGCACTAATGCCCTTAAGATCATAAAGAGTATATCCAATAGCAGCGCGGTGCTTCTTCAGAGTTTTCAATAATCTCTCTTCTTCATGCTCTGAAAGGTTAGCACTAATAATAACATGATATATCTTCTTTTCATCAAGATAAGCATATTTAAGAGTATTAGGTAACGGTTTGAGCTCAAACACGGGATCACCCTTGGGTGGAGGAGGATCCCCTAGGATTTCAACAGGCAAATTGTGTTTCAGGATGGGTTCCTGTTTAAAGAATACTTCATCTATTTCCCTTCTTTCATTCATAAACATATCATTTTCATGGTCTAGCAAATATTGTTCTAAAGGATCACTAGGAGGTACGGCAATATAAGCAAGACCAATAATTTCATCTTTACTAGGCAATTCCTCTTCACGGTGTTATCTACGAAATTTAGAGAAATTAAATTCATGAGCCATATCACCCAAACCAATAGTAACAACATCCTTTTCGCAGTCTATCTTAGCATTAACAATGTTCAAGAAAGGGTCTACCAAAAATAATGGGACAAAAGCTATCTTGCGAGGAACCAAGAACAAGAAAATCAGCAGGATATTAGTTTTCCCACACAGGACTTCAACATCTCTAACAATTCCCATTGGTGATATAGTATCTCTATTGGCAAGTTCAATTGTGACATCAATATCTTCTATCTCAGCAGGTGCAATATCATGCATAATTTCTTTGTATAAGTCAAAAGGTATTGCACTAGCACTAGCACCCATATCCCACAAGCCATGATAACAATGATCTCCTATTTTAACAGAAATAACAGGCATGCCTACCACAGGTCTATGTTTATATTTAGCACAAGGTTTAGCAATTCTAGCAGTCTCATCACAGAAATGAATAACATGCCCATCAATATTATCAGACAAGAGATCTTTAACAATAGCAATATTAGGTTCAACTTTAACTTGCTCAGGAGGTGTATAGTTCTAATATTGCTTTTTCGAACCACAGTTGAAGCTTTAGCATGATCCTTTATCCTAACAGGAAAAGGTGGTTTCTCAACATAAGTAGTAGGAACAATAGGATCATTATAAGTGATAGTCTTTTCTTCAACTTTAATAGGTGCAGCTACTTTTACTTCTATGGGAGGATGATATTTAAACCACTTCTCCTTAGGGAGATCAACATGAGTAGCAAAAGATTCACAGAAAGAAGCTACTATCTCAGAGCCAAGTCCATATTTAGTGCTAAATTCACGGAAAACATCGGTATCCATAAAAGATTTAACACAATCAAACTTAGGTGTCATACCTGACTCCTTACCTTCGCCGAGGTCCCAATGTTCAGAGTTGCGTTTAATTCTTTCCAATAAATCCCATTTGAATTGAATAGCCTTCATCATAAAAGAGCCAGCACAAGAAGTGTCGAGCATGGTGCGATTGTTATCAGAAAGCCGAGCATAATTTTTTGAATAATTATTTCTCTTGGGAGCTCATGATTGGGGCATGAATATAACATTGATTTAAGCCTCGCCCAAGCTTGAGCGATGCTTTCTCCTTCGCGAGGCCAAAAATTATATATATAATTGCGATCACGATGAACAAGATGCATAGGATAAAACTTCTGATGAAATTCCAATTTCAATCGTTTGTAGTTCCATGATCCCATATCATCACATAGCCTATACCATGTCAATGCATCTCCCTTCACAGATAAAGGGAAGACCTTCTTCTTAATAACATCATCGGGCACACCTACAAGCTTAAATAATCCACAAACTTCATCCACATATATTAGGTGCTCATCAGGATGCATTGTTCCGTCTCCTGCAAAAGGATTAGCTAGCAGTTTTTCTATCATACCCGAAGGAATCTCAAAGTAGACATTTCATTTTCAGTAGGTTCAGTAGGTTGAGGAGCAACTCTTTGCTCTACTGGTCGGGGTGAAGATACCCCGGACAAGCCCCTCAGAGGATTACTTTCCATAGTAACAAGTGACAGTAAATTTCAGCACACTATATAAATTTTTCCTTACCAAATTCCACCTACCAAAGGCGCTTCACTCCCCGGCAACGGCGCCAGAAAAGAGTCTTGATGACCCACAAGTATAGGGGATCTATCGTAGTCCTTTCGATAAGTAAGAGTGTCGAACCCAACGAGGAGCAGAAGGAAATGATAAGCGGTTTTCAACAAGGTATTCTCTGCAAGCACTGAAATAATAGGTAACAGATAGTTTTGTGATAAGATAATTTGTAACGAGCAACAAGTAACAAAAGTAAATAAAGTGCAGCAAGATGGCCCAATCCTTTTTGTAGCAAAGGACAAGCCTGGACAAACTCTTATATAGAGGAAAGCACTCCCGAGGACACATGGGAATTATCGTCAAGCTAGTTTTCATCACGTTCATATGATTCGCGTTCGGTACTTTGATAATTTGATATGTGGGTGGACCGGTGCTTGGGTGCTGTCCTTACTTGGACAAACATCCCACTTATGATTAACCCCTATTGCAAGCATCCGCAAGTACAAAAGAAGTATTAAGGTAAACCTAACCATAGCATGAAACATATGGATCCAAAGCAGCCCCTTACGAAGCAACGCATAAACTAGGGTTTAAGCTTCTGTCACTCTAGCAACCCATCATCTACTTATTACTTCCCAATGCCTTCCCCTAGGCCCAAATAATGGTGAAGTGTCATGTAGTCGACGTTCACATAACACCACTAGAGGAGAGATAACATACATCTCATCAAAATATCGAACGAATACCAAATTCACATGACTACTGTTAGCAAGACTTCTCCCATGTCCTCAGGAACAAACGTAACTACTCACAAAGCATATTCATGTTCATAATCAGAGGGGTATTAATATGCACATAGGATCTGAACATATGATCTTCCACCAAATAAACCAACTAGTATCAACTACAAGGAGTAATCAACACTACTAGCAACCTACAGGTACCAATCCCAGACTTGGAGACAAGAATTGGATACAAGAGATGAACTAGGGTTTGAGAGGAGATGGTGCTGGTGAAGATGTTGATGGAGATTGGCCCTCTGCCGATGAGAGGATTGTTGGTGATGACGATGGCGATGATTTCCCCCTCCCGGAGGGAAGTGTCCCCGGCAGAACAGCTCCGCCGGAGCCCTAGATTGGTTCCGCCTCGTGGCGGCGGAGTCTCGTCCCGAAAGCTTGCTTCTGATTTTTCTTCGGACGAAAGACTTCATATAGCAGAAGATGGGCACCGGAGGGCCAACAGGGGACCCACGAGGCAGGGGCGCGCCCAAGGGGGTAGGGCGCGCCCCCACCCTTGTGGCCAGGGTGTGGGCCCCCTCTGGTATTTCTTCCGCTCAATATTTTTTATTATTTCCAAAAATAACTTTCGTGGAGTTTCAGGACTTTTGGAGTTGTGCCGAATAGGTCTCTAATATTTGCTCCTTTTCTAGCCCAGAATTCCAACTGCCGGCATTCTCCCTCCTTATGTAAACCTTGTAAAATAAGAGAGAATGGGCATAAGTATTGTGACATGATGTGTAGTAACAATCCATAATGCAATAAATATCGATATAAAAGCATGATGTAAAATGGACGTATCAGTCACCATCTCGCCGTCGATTCGCCACTCCGACACCACTCCGACCGCCCCGAGCTCTCCACCGCCTCCTCCCAGTGAGTCGCGTTCCCCTCCTCCCCTTTCCCCCATCGATTGGCGCCGTCTCGCTCGCGCCCGAAGCTCATGGCGACCTCGTACTCACCACGCTCGCGCTCACTAGGCTTTCCCGCTCACCAGTCGTCGTCAGCGCCCCGCGGGCCTCCTGACGCGCGTCCCGCGCCCTGGCTGCGTGCTCGCGCACCCTGCCACGCTGGCCGCAACCACTACCGCCTCCGCCGCTGTCCCACAGCCGCCGGCGCCCGCCACTATTGGTGCCTCGCTGCCGACGCCGCTCGGTCATCGTCGTTGTGGTTGCTTTAGCCGCCTCCCCTGCCGCACCCCGCGCCTGCCAGGGCCTCGGGCAAGCCCTGCACCACGCCGCCCACGTACCTCCGTGCCTGTGCGTCTCCGGCCGTGCTCACCCACCTCCGCATGCGCGTGCGGCCGCCGTGCCGCACCTCGCCCGTCCGCCCGCTCAGCCCCCGCGATGTACCCCGCCGCATCCCCTGCTCGCCCGCTGCCGCCCTGCCGCTCCCCGGCCTGCCCGCTCCTGTTGTCGTTGACTGCCGGCGGAGCGCCGTGGCCGCCGTCCCGCCTCTACGTGCGCGCGAGGAAACCCCTGTGTTGACCGGCTGATTTATTAGCCCAAAATTAATTAGTACTAATCCTCCTGCTAATTAAGCCTTTAATTTAGTTTCCTACAATGACATGTGGACCCACTCGTTTAAATTAGTTTAGACAAAATGTTTTACCCCTCTGACACTTACATGTGGGTTCCCTGTCCAGTTTGACCAGTCAAACTGTTGACTGGGTTGACCCATTCTATGACATGTGGGCCCTCTTTGACCCTATTGACCAGTCAACAGTTGACTGGTCAACTGCTGACTAGACCCCATGGACCCCACTTGTCAGCCTCATGCACACTCTGGCTGGGTACACTTTTGGGTACCCATAGCCATTTTGCTATTTAATTCAATTTATTAATTAAATCCAGAAATTTAGAATTTTTTTTAAATCTTTGAAAAATCATAGAAAATAATCCATAACTCGTATGAAAAAGTTTTCTACATGAAAATTGCTCAGAGCGACGATACGAATCTGAATACGCGTTCCGTTCGTTTGCCACACGTCCCTAGCATAGCGAACATGCAACCTTTCCCCTCCGTTTCATTTGTCCGAAAATGCCCAACACTGGGGAAACATTCCCGGATGTTTTCCTCCTTCGCCGGTATCGTGTAGCACCGCGGTAGAACATCCCTAGCGCTGCTTTTTGTCTTGTCATGCATCTGTGTACTTTGTATTTACTGTTTCTTCCCCTCTTCTCTCCGGTAGACTCCGAGACTGATGCTGCCCCTGTGATTGACTACGTCGATGACGACCCTTCTTCCCTTTCATCCGAGCCAAGCAAGCCCCCTTTGATCATCCCGATATCGCCCATTCCATTCTCTCATGCTTGCATTAGATTTTCCTACTGTTATTGTTTGCTCCTATTCTGATGCATAGCCTGCTTTTGTAACCTGCTCATTGTACCTTACATGATTATCCTAAACTGCTTAGTATAGGTTGGTTAGTGATCCATAAGTGACCCCCACCTTGTCCTTGTTGCCCCTGCTTCAGCATTGACGACTCGATCAACGTGATCGATGACCAGAGCCCGACACCTCACATCACATCACGCCCCTTTTGTTGCTCGACTCTGCAGAGCTACTATCGAGTGCCGAGGGTGAGACCTCACAACGCACTCCCGATGACAACTCTGTAGTGTAGCTATTCGGTCATGGTCAATGAGGGTGGTTCCTCCTTCACCATTCCCGATACGGCTCTGTCGTGCAACCCCTCAAGTGTGAACCTCGAGGGTGGTTCCAAATACGTTCACCTTGATGATTACATCGAGTGGAATTCACCGGGGGTGATTCCTCGGGTTTTCCCCTTGATGTTTGGACACACAGTTACCCGAACTTTACTTGACACCATTGTTGAAGTCGGGTCGGCCCTGAGGGGTAACCGCGAGTTGATGTGAAAGTCGGGCCGGCCTGTGGAGCACCCGCGAGTTTTCTACATGGCAGGGCCGGGCAGTCTGGGCCCATGCCGTAAGTCCATGAGACAAGGCGACGGGGTCACATTATCGTGAGTCTATGCTCGTCTCCGCGAGCCCCCAATGCACTAACAGGTTTGGCTATTTGTTCTGAGTTGGCCTCTGGCCTTTACGCACTAACCACCACGCGAGAATAGATATGGGCCTCGATGTCGCAGTATCAGCCAAAGCTTTGTAAGACGTCCAGTTCAGCATGGCGGCACGGTCGGATCGTGCTGGCCATCCGAGGCGATGCTTGTATCCACCCTGCTCGCAATGACCCGGAGTGCAATGGGCGATGGGCCGAAGACCCCGGGGCACTTAGGATGTAGACCGGCGGGGACCTCTCTGCTGAGCCTAGGTAGGGCTGCGACATGTTGATCTTCCGAGGCCGGGCATTGACCCCAGAAAGGTGTGTCCGGCCAGAGTGATCGAGCGTGTTGGGTAACATGGTGCACCCCTGCAGGGAAGATATATATTCGAATACCGTGTCCACGGTAATGAACATTCAGACTTGTATCCTGATCTATTACAACTAGAACTGGTTACTTGAGATATGTGATGGATATGTGGTCCGGGATTGCTTTCTCGCAGGGAGTCAAGGAAGGATCTCTGGGTGTTATTGCTACTACATGATTGTTAAATATAAATTGCTATTCTTTACTCTTCTACATGCTGCAAGATGCTTGGAGCTGCTTGAAGATGCTAGTCTTTGATAGGCTAGGATTTCCCCTCTATTCCTGCATTCTGCAGTTCAGTCCACAGATACAACCCTTCCATATGATACCAATGCATATTTAGTATAGATCTGATGCTTGCGAGTACTTTGGATGAGTACTCACGGTTGCTTTGCTACCCCCTTTTCCCCTTTCCTCCTTCTTTCCGGTTGTTGCAACCAGATGGTGGATCCCTGGAGCTAGATGCCACCGCTGACGGATACTGCTACTTGGATACTGCTACCTGGAGTAGTTAGGAGGTCCCAGGCAGGAGGCCTTGCCTCTTCGATCGTTGTTGCTTTTGTGTTTGCCTTCTTAAGGCAGTCTGGTCTAACTTATGTCTGTACTCAGATATTATTGTATCCACTGAATTTTGTGTATCGAGCTATGTATTCGAGCCCTCGAGGCCCCTGACTTGTAATATAAAGCTTGTATTATTTTATTTGTCTATAGAGTTGTGTTGTGATATCTTCCCGTGAGTCCCTGATCTTGATCGTACACGTTTGCGTGTATGATTAGTGTACGGTCGAATCGGGGGCGTCACAAGTTGGTATTAGAGCCGACTGCCTGTAGGAATCCCCCTTTCCAACTCCTTGGCTGAAGTTGAGTCTAGTCAATGAAAAATTGATTTACTAACATGGTTGTGTGGCTTACAGGCCCACGTCGCCATTGGGTGGTATTAGGATCTTTTACTCCTAGTCTATATTCTTGGACTCTGATCTCTCTTCTATTCGGGTTAAATGATTTTGTTAACTCTAACTCTAGGTTCTCGTAAATACTTTCTCCCGGAGAGCCCCTCACTCCATATGATTGCTTGATGCACTAGAAGATTCTGAAGATACTCTCCGAAGTTTTCCCGAGACCCTTGTACCCTTCGTCGTTGCGATCCCTACCACCGATAAATCCTTATGCGTAACTACCTACGTTGTCATTCATACATTCATCCCCAGTTGCTCTTGTTATTACAAGATGTCATGAAATATTCTCTGATGTTCCGAGAATCCTTTATGCTTACTTCCCTGCAATTCCTTGCCGCATGAATACCAATGAATAATTCCTCACACTTTTCGGGGATTTGTTCATTCCTAGTTGATCAAGTGATTCACAAGATACTTTGAAGTACCATCCGATCTTCTGGTAATCCTCTCCAACTATTGCTCTGCTAATACATATCTGCTTGTATTATGGTTCCTTACATGTCTAGCAATACTCATTAGCATCATTTGTCATCGTAATTTACAGCATTTGATTTGACTCGTTTGTGAATGCTCGCGATCATCAGTCTTATTTAAAATTCTTCCCTTGGTTCAGATGTCTCCGGACATGAGCTAGTGTTCGGTGAATCAAGCCTTGATTGATTGTCATTCTTCAGTCTATTCAACTTATCCATCCTTAATCAGAGTCTTTGCTTCTGATCCCTTGATTTGGAAATCGTAATTCCGTTGCATTTGAGCTTTGAATTAGTCAGTTATTTCTATAACCTGATCTCCTTGCATTCTTTCTTCTTCTGGTTGAGTACCGATACTCAGAACAGATCCATTGTGGACCACCAGGTCCTTTGTTGGGTTTTATCCGACAGCGTCCTTCGTATTCAGTAACCTTGTGAGCCTTTCCTCGGATACATATGCCTTTGGTAAATTGTATCCTCTGCTTCCTCAACCATGCTCTACTCCCGAGCTTGAGATATTTACTCCTGAAGTTTGTGGTATATATTCCTAATATGCCCTGATGGGTTGAACCCGTGTCTTCCCTAAATCCATGTGAACGCCAAAGTTATGCGGGTTATACTCTACTGGCTTTTCGTCAGGTAAAATTTCAACACTACAACTTCTTAGAATGTGAGAAGTGAATGGAAAGTTATGCATTAATGAGGTGGGAGTCGACCTTGAACCTTTGTGTTCATGCCCATGGAGCCGGTGTGAAACTTATCATGGAAGCTTCTTGTTATAATAATAATCCCCTTGTGATAAGTTCATCTTGTATCTATAATTGGCCTTTTGCAACCGTGGTTCTGACCATGATTGTTATTCTTTGATCCCATTTCTCGGACAAGCTAAAGTACTTGTCTTTTGCAGGTCTTTTCACCTGTCCAACCTCTATCCCGTTCTACCTTCGAGTAATACCCTCTGGTATCCCGGGAATATCACGGAACTACATAACTTCTTATGAGTTCTTCATCAACTATTAATTCTCGCCGATTCCAAGTTTCCATGGGTTCTGAGTTGTTAGATACTCGAGGACGCCGATAACTGATTCGAGTCTACACTTTCCTTTCCATTGTTTCTTTTAACCTTTCTTGTAACCTAACATATCTCAGCGGTGATAATTCCCTGCTTATGTAAACACGTCGTGTGAAAACTTTGTCAGTAAGACCTTGTTACTATTGTTGATGACATTCTGGTAACCACCGATGGACGAGAACTTTGCCTATTGGTTCGCCTTACCTTGCGAGCAGGAAAATGGTTCTCTTCGTCCCTCGCCCTTGGTACCAACGTTGTTGCCAACATACTGACAGGCTAACCTCTGACCTGCCTTGATATCATGACCGTACGAAATGTTAGCACCCTTCCTGCTTTTAACCCACATGGTGGGCCCATAACCCACAGTTCCACAAGATCGAAACTGTAACAGCCTGATTTTTGGCCCTTTCTTTTTCTTTTGATTTTCTGAGATTTTTTTGCCTGAGATTTCTTTTTCCGTGGCTATGTGGTCTGGAAACTGAAGAAGAAGAACTCTTCTTTGCTTCCAGAGTGGCTTGTCATACCCAAATCCTTCCCTAGACCTTTCCATTTTCATCCTAGCCCAAATCCCAATAGTCTTTTTATTGGGGATATTCCTTTTCTATTAAAGGAATAATACTTTTTGCCCTAGGTTGTGAAGCAACCTATATTTACATCACTCATAAAATCCCCAAATAATTCTCATAAATTTTTTGGGTCATATCTTCCTCAAATATGGCAAAATATTTCATTGGCTATGTTTGCCATCATGCTCAATAAATTCATTTCCTATTCTGTCCTGGATGGCAGATTGTTAAGCAAGTGCCATCTACCTTTGCCCAATTGACCCCAAACTTCTTGGACACCTTTTTGTGTCCAAATAATTGCCTCGTGACAAATTCAACTTAATTTGCCTAGTAAATATTCCTGAGCAATTTTTCAAAGTTCCTGTCTGAGGGAATTGGTTGTGAAGGAAGTACTAGCTAGGCATATCCAAATGAGTTGAAATTTATGCATGACCTCAATATCATCATATCATAGCCCTCCACCAAAGTTGAGATCATGCAATGCATCGATGTGAGCACAGCTTCAAATCTTTGTTTCTATCCAAATTTTCAGTTAATGAAGCAAGTATATTTTATATTGCTCCATTATGGCTGAAAATTTTCCTAGGCCTTCTCCTACCTATATAACATATCTCCACCCAATTTGGGCATGTTTCATCTAGCCATTATTCATCTAGAATTTTTGCAAGTTTCTGGTCAGTGGATATGTTTGTGAAGGAAGTATTGGTACGAAACCTTTTGCAGCATCTTCATATGACCAAATAACTCTGCCCTGCCCAAGCTTAGCTTAAGTTGATACTCCATGTGAGAGCATCATCATGATCAAGTTTCTGGACCTAATCTGAGGTTACAAAGCAACCCTGTTGTTTTGTGATCCATTTCCCCTCAAACATAACATGATTGTAGTCCTTCCTTATCTAAACACCCCAGACAACTCCATTTGACCCAATCAGCTCCCTGTTGATCACCAGTGCTCCTCCAAAACTGATACAACAAAGTTTCAACGATGTCACACTCCTCTCCTTGGCTCCTTTTGTCGATCCATCAACTCCCTTGGCTTATACGATGAAGGGACTCATCACTGGACAGCTCGCTGCAGCCTCTCACGTCCCCTCCTTGCCGGTCACAGTGGTGACCACCATCGGCGCGCTCAGGCGCCACTGTCTTCTTCTCCCTCGCTGCGCACTTGTCCCCCCGTCGCCTAGCTATGTCCAGAGCCTTTCCCGAGCAGTCGTCGTCCCCCTGGAGCCCTTGCCCCCTCCGTCTTCTTCTCTGGTGAGCCGTCCCCCTCGCCGCACAGTGCGCGCCCCTGACCGCGTCGCCTTCCTCCTCTGTGTCTTCTTCCTCCCATGTCCCCGAGCGCTGCCTCGTCTCCGTGAGCTCTGCGCCTCGTCCGTGCCGTCCCTCATTGCCTTCCGGTACCCTCCCGTGATTGCTGCCATCGCCAGAGCCTTGGCCGGACCTGCCGTGATGGCACCCGAGCTCGAACCGCCTCACCACGCCTATATAAGCCCACCCCGAGGTGCCCCGACCTCACCAAGCTCTTCCCCACATCCCCAGCAGCCGCCCGGACCACTTCTTTGAGCTCCAGTGCCTCTACTCGCCTCGGTTGCCTGCCATGGCCACCGCGGTGATCCACGCAAATTCGAGCGAGCCGTCGCCTCTCTCTTCCTCTCTTCACCACCACAAGTTTTCCCATGCTCCGGCGAGTCTTCGATGCCCATCCCCTCGTCGCCGGAGCCCTCGAGGTCGCGTTTCCCCAAGTCTACCGCCGCCGCCCGTACTCGCTGCCTTCACGCGGTGCCGCGGCCACACCCTCTCCGATGCCTGCTGCTGCCCCAGGCGGGAGAAGCTCCTCTTCCCACGCTCGCCGGTGCCCGCAGCTCGGCCGGAGGTGGCCGGGAACAGCGGGGCCAGCGCCGGCGCCCCTCCCTCTGTTCTGCGCCCACATCGGGAGGAAGAAGAGGAGGAGCGGGAGGAGAGAGAGAAAGGAGTGGAACCCACCTGGCAGCGAGACAAGGCCCCGGCCCCGCCTCTGCCAGCGTGGCAAGTGGAAGCGTAATCTCACCAAATACGCTTTCATTTTAGTGAAAGCGTAAAGCGCTGCAGACTCGGCGAAAAATACGCTTTCACTGTCACGAAAGCGTAGTTCCTAGAATGCGCATTTAGTTTTTCCGTTTTGGCCCAGTCTGTAAATATTTCTATTACAGATAGGTCCCTGGCAGAAAACACCTCCTAACTTTTTGCTCGAGACTTCGATGGAGGTGAATCCAATGCCCACGTCTTCGTCTCGTCGAGCCCGTTCTATTCCCATCATTTTCACTATGTTTCAACATTCTGAAAATGACCATTTTACCCTTGCCCCTAATCAGCCCCCTCCGAGAGAGAACCCTTTTCGGCGATACTTTCTGCGGCTTCACCGCACATCTCCCCGGAGTATTCTTCATCCCCAGGAAAGCCACAACCACCATTTGCATGATAGCCATGTAGAAGCATTGGTTTTCAACTAGAATCTTTAATAACTGTCTGTTCATGGATCAGTGGTTACCGTCATTTTGAATCAGTGGTTACCCTCCTATTCTGTCCTGGATGGTCATTTTCAGACTATCGTCATGCTATGGATCAGTGGTTACCGTCATGCTATGTTTCTTGCACTCTGTTATTATGTTCTTCATGCTAGTATTATGTTAACATTGGACATGCTTGGTAGTAGTACATGTTGGTGATGGTCTTCGGTGCATGACTATCGTCTGCTCCGAGTACCGTTGTTATGCATGTTCTTTTGCACCCAGTTGCACTACAAAAAAAAGACACATCCGTGACATTCTGGGCCGAACGAAAATCTTTTCTGTCATACTTATGACACTTCTATGACGATAATTGTGACAAAACCCGATATCATCATAGATGTGGTGGGGTCCTACTTGTATGACAAAAAATCATGACAGAAAATGGGCTTTTCATCCTGGGCGGGCCGGAGACGCAGCTGCATGACATTCTTTGGGCTGTCCATGACGAAAAAACCGTGGTAGAAGCGAGGGCGCGGAAAATATCGGGGAGTCCCCGGTTACGGTGGGTGGTCGGGGGCCGAGCGATGCGCATTTCTCTCGTACGTACACGCGTGTGTGCGAGGCGTTGGGCTCTAACTGAACCCGAGCGATTGCACTGCAGGCTACGCGTTACTGAACCCGAGCGATCGATTGATGGCTGTTAACTGAACCCGATCGAGCGATTCCTTCGCTACTGCTGCTAACTGAAGCTGATCGATGCTGCCTCTGGATGAACAGTGAGCGTTGTGGGGGGGTTTGGATGAACAGTTCCCGGTGGGGGTGGATGAGCAGGACCCCGTGGCATTGCCTCTGGATGAACAGGACCCCGATCAATCGAGCTGGTTGGGGCTGGATGAACAGGACCCCGTGGAGGGCAAGATGAACAGGACCACCCCGTGGAGGGCAGGATGAACAGTAGATGGTGGAGGGCAGGATGAACAGTAGCCCGTGGAGGGGTGGTTGAACAGGAGCCCGTGGAGAGGGCTGGTTGAATAGTAGCCGGTGGAGTAGCGCGCGGTGGAGGCTGGATGAACAGGAGCCCGTGGATGAACAGTCGCAGGTGGAGGCTGGAGGAGGTTGACGGTGGATGAACAGTAGCCCGTGGAGGCTGGAGGGGGTCCGCGGTGGAGATGAACAGTATCCTGTGGAGTCCCGTTTTGCGGTTCGCCACACCCCTCCTGATGAACAGGACCCCCGTTTCGACCATAGCGCTTGCACACAAGTCCGTTTCCTCCGCTTTGCGCCACGCCACACCCCTCCCGATCAACAGGACCCCCGTTTGGACCATAGGAGGTCCGTTTCCTCCATTTTGCGGTTTGCCAGACCCCTCCCGATGAACAGGATCCCATTTCGAACGTGGCCGGTCGAACACAAGGCCGTTTCCTCTGTTCCGCGGTACGCCAGGCCTCGTTTCGATCAGTTGTTCCGTCCAAGCCCTCCCGATGAACACGACGACTGCTACCTCTTGAGCATTGCGTTGGTTTTCCCTTGAAGAGGAAAGGGTGATGCAGCAAAGTAGCGTAAGTATTTCCCTCAGTTTTTGAGAACTAAGGTATCAATCCAGTAGGAGACCACTCACGAGTCCCTCGCACCTACACAAACAAATAAATCCTTGCAACCAACGCAATAAAGGGGTTGTCAATCCCTTCACGGTCACTTACGAGAGTGAGATCTGGATATGATAAGATAATATTTTTGGTATTTTTATGATAAAGATGCAAAGTAAAATAAAAGGTAATAAAAATAGCGAAGTGTTGGAAGATTAATATGATGGAAAATAGACCCGGGGGACATAGGTTTCACTAGATGCTTCTCTCGAGAGCATAAGTATTACGGTGGGTGAACAAATTACTATTGAGCAATTGATAGAATTGAGCATAGTTATGAGAATATCTAGGTATGATCATGTATATAGGCATCATGTCCGAGACAAGTAGACCGACTCCTGCCTGCATCTACTACTATTACTCCACACATCGACCGCTATCCAGCATGCATCTAGAGTATTAAGTTCATAAGAACAGAGTAACGCTTTAAGCAAGATGACATGATGTAGAGGGATAAACTCATGCAATATGATATAAACCCCATCTTGTTATCCTCAATGGCAACAATACAATACGTGCCTTGCTGCCCCTGCTGTCACTGGGAAAGGACACCGCAAGATTGAACCCAAAGCTAAGCACTTCTCCCATTGCAAGAAAGATCAATCTAGTAGGCCAAACCAAACTAATAATTCGAAGAGACTTGCAAAGATAACCAATCATACATCAAAGAATTCAGAGGAGATTCAAATCTTGTTCATAGATAAACTTGATCATAAACCCACAATTCATCGGTCTCAACAAACACACCACAAAAGAAGATTACATCGAATAGATCTCCACAAGAGAGGGGGAGAACATTGTATTGAGATCCAAAAAGAGAGAAGAAGCCATCTAGCTAATAACTATGGACCCGAAGGTCTGAGGTAAACAACTCACACATCATCGGAGAGGCTATGGTGTTGATGTAGAAGCCCTCCGTGATCGATGCCCCCTCCGGCGGAGCTCCGGAAAATGCCCCAAGATGGGATCTCACGGGTACAGATGGTTGCGGGGTGGAATTAGGTTTTTGGCTCCGTATCTGGTAGTTTGGGGGTACGTAGGTATATATAGGAGGAAGAAGTACGTCGGTGGAGCAACGTGGGGCCCATGAGGGTGGAGGGTGTGCCTAGGGGGTAGGCGCCCTCCCCTACCTCGTGCCCTCTTGGTTGATGTCTGGACGTAGGTTCCAAGTCCTCTGGATCATGTTCATTCCGAAAATCACGTTCCCGAAGGTTTCATTCCGTTTGGACTCCGTTTGATATTCTTTTTCTGCGAAACTCTGAAATAGGCAAAAAACAACAATTCTGGGCTGGGCCTCCGGTTAATAGGTTAGTCCCAAAAATAATATAAAAGTGTATAATAAAGCCCATTAATGTCCAAAACAGAATATAATATAGCATGGAACAATAAAAAATTATAGATACGTTGGAGATGTGTCAAGCATCCACAAGCTTAATTCCTGCTCGTCCTCGAGTAGGTAAATGATAAAAAGAGAATTTTTGATGTGGAATGCTACTTGGCATAATTTCAACATAATTCTCTTAATTGTGGTATGAATATTCAGATCCAAAAGATTCAAGACAAAAGTTTAATATTGACATAAAAATAATAATACTTCAAGCATACTAACTAAGCAATTATGTCTTCTCAAAATAACATGGCCAAAGAAAGTTATCCCTACAAAATCATATAGTCTGGCTATGATCTATCTTCACCACACAAAATATTTAAATCATGCACAACCCCGATGACAGTCCAAGCAATTGTTTCATACTTTTAGTGTTCTCAAACTTTTCAATCTTCACGCAATACATGAGCGTGAGCCATGGACATAGCACTATATGTGGAATAGAATGGTGGTTGTGGAGAAGACAAAAAAGGGAGAAGATAGTCTCACATCAACTAGGCATATCAACGGGCTATGGAGATGTCCATTAATAGATATCAGTGTGAGTGATTAGGGATTGCCATGCAATGGATGCACTTAGAGCTATAAGTATATGAAAGCTCCACAAAAGGAACTAAGTGGGTGTGCATCCAACTCGCTTGCTCACGAAGACCTAGGGCATTTTGAGGAAGCCCATCATTGGAATATACAAGCCAAGTTCTATAATGAAAAAAAAAATTCCCACTAGTATATGAAAGTGATATCATAGGAGACTCTCTATCATGAAGATCATGGTGCTACTTTGAAGCACAAGTGTGGTAAAAGGATAGTAACATTGTCCCTTCTCTCTTTTTCTCTCATTTTTTTATTTGGGCCTTTTCTTCTCTTTTTTTATGGCCTCTTTTTTTCGTCCGGAGTCTCATCCCGACTTGTGGGGGAATCATAGTCTCCATCATCCTTTCCTCACTTGGGACAATGCTCTAAAAATGATGATCATCACACTTTTATTTACTTACAACTCAAAAATTACAACTCAATACTTAGAGCAAAATATGACTCTATGTGAATGCCTCCGGTGGTGTACCGGGATATGCAATGAATCAAGAGTGACATGTATGAAAGAATTATGAACGGTGGCTTTGCCACAAATACAATGTCAACTACATGATCATGCGAAGCAATATGACAATGATGGAGCGTGTCATAATAAACGAAATGGTGGTAAGTTGCATGGCAATATATCTCGGAATGGCTATGGAAATGCCATGATAGGTAGGTATGGTGGCTGTTTTGAGGAAGGTATATGGTGGGTGTATGATGCCGGTGAAACGTGCGCGGTATTAGAGAGGCTAGCAATGGTGGAAGAAGGAAAAGTGTGTATAATCCATGGACTCAACATTAGTCATAAAGAACTCATATACTTATTGCAAAGATCTACAAGTTATCAAAGCAAAGTATTACGTGCATTCTCCTAGCGGGATAGATTGGTAGGAAAAGACCATCGCTCGTCCCCGACCGCCACTCATAAGGAAGACAATAAATAAATAAATCATGCTCCGACTTCATCACACAACGGTTCACCATACGTGCATGCAACGGGAATCAAAAACTTTAACACAATTATTTCTCAAATTCAAAACTACTCAACTAGCATGACTCTAATATCACCATCTTCATATCTCAAAACAATTATCTAGTATCAAACTTCTCATAATATTCAACACACTCATAAGATTTTTTTTACTAATCTTGAATGCCTATCATTGTCAAAGCAAACTACCATGCTGTTTTGTAGGAATCTCAAAATAATCTAAGTGAAGCATGAGAGAACAATAGTTTCTATAAAACAAAATCACCACCGTGCTCTAAAAGATATAAGTGAAGCACTAGAGCAAAAACTATATAACTCAAAAGATATAAGTGAAGCACATAGAGTATTCTAATAATTTCCGAATCAAGTGTGTCTCTATCAAAAGGTGTGTACAGCAAAGATGATTGTGGTAAACTAAAAAGCAAAGACTCAAATAATACAAGACGCTCCAAGCAAAACACATATCATGTGATGAATAAAAATATAGCTCCAAGTAAAGTTACCGATGGAAGTGGACGAAAGAGGGGATGCCTTTCCGGGGCATCCCCAAGCTTTGGCTTTTTGGTGTCCTTAGATTATCTTGGGGTGCCATAGGCATCCCCAAGCTTAGGCGCTTGCCACTCGTTGTTCCATAATCCATCAAATCTTTTACCCAAAACTTGAAAACTTGACAACACAAAACTTAACAGAAAATCTCGTGAGCTCCGTTAGCGAAAGAAAACAAAACACCACTTCAAGGTACTGTAATGAACTCATTCTTTATTTATATTGGTGTTAAACCTACTGTATTCCAACTTCTCTATGGTTTATAAACTATTTTACTAGCCATAGATTCATCAAAATAAGCAAACAACACACAAAAAACAGAATCTGTCAAAACATAACAGTCTGTAGTAATCTGTAACTAATGCAAACTTGTGGAACTCCAAAAATTCAGCCAAAATAGGAAGACCTAGAAAATTTGTCTATTGATCAGCAGAATTTGGAATCAATATTTTATCACGTTCTGGTGATTTTTAACAATTATTTTCGTGAACAAAAAGTTTCTGCAATTTTCAGCAAGATCAAATAACTATCATCCAAGAAGATCCTATAGGTTAAACTTGGCAAAAACACTAATTAAAAAATAAAAACACATCTAACCAGAGGCTAGATCAAATATTTATTCCTAAACAGAAGCAAAAAAAGAAAAAAACTAAAAATAAAATTGGGTTGCCTCCCAACAAGCGCTATCGTTTAACGCCCCTAGCTAGGCATAAAAGCAAGGATAGATCTACGTATTGCCATCTTTGGTAGATAATCCATAAGTGGCTCTCACAATAGATTCATAAGGTAATTTTATTTTCTTTCTAGGGAAGTGTTCCATGCCTTTCCTTAACGGAAATTGGAATCTAATATTCCCTTCCTTCATATCAATAATTGCACCAATCATTCTAAGGAAAGGTCTACCAAGGATAATAGGACATGAAGGATTGCAATCTATATCAAGAACAATAAAATCTACAGGCACATAATTCCTATTTGCAATAATAAGAACATCATTAATTCTTCCCACAGGTTTCTTAATGGTGGAATCCGCAAGGTGCAAGTTTAAAGAGCTATCATCAAAATCACGGAAACCTGGCAAATCGCACAAAGTCTTTGGAATCATGGAAACACTAGCACCCAAATCACACAAAGCATAGCATTCATGATCTTTAATTTTAATTTTAATAGTAGGTTCCCACTCATCATAAAGTTTTCTAGGGATAGAAACTTCCAACTCAAGTTTTTCTTCATAAGATTGCATCAAAGCATCAACGATATGTTTAGTAAAAGCTTTATGTTGACTATAAGCATGTGGAGAATTTAGCATGGATTGCAACAAGGAAATACAATCTATCAAAGAGCAATTATAATAATTAAATTCCTTGAAATCCAAAATAGTGGGTTCATTAATATCTAAAGTTTTGATCTCTTCAATCCCACTTTTACCAATTTTTGCATCAAGATCTAAAAACTCCGAATTTTTGGAACGCCTTCTAGGTAAAGGTGGATCATATTCAGTCCCATCATTATCAAGATTCATATTGCAAAACAAAGATTTAATTGGGGACACATCAATAACTTTTATATCTTCATCTTTATTTTCATAGGAATTAGAAGAACACGCTTTCATAAAGCAATCTTTCTTAGCACGCACCCTAGCGGTTCTTTCTTTGCACTCATCAATGGAAATTATCATGGCTTTGAGAGACTCATTGATATCATGTTTAGGTGGAATAGATCTAAGTTTTAAAGAATCAACATCAAGAGAAATTTTATCAACGTTCCTAGCCAATTCATCAACTTTAAGCAATTTTTCTTCAAGCAAAGCACTGAAATTCTTTTGCGAATTCATAAACTCCTTAACACTCGTCTCAAATTCAGAAGGAATCTTATTAAAGTTCCCATAAGAATTGTTGTAGGAATTACCATAATTATTAGAGGAATTACTAGGTTAAGGCCTAGGATTAAAGTTTCCTCTATACGCGTTGTTACCAAAATTATTCCTACCAACAAAATTCACATCCATAGATTCATTATTATTCTCAATCAAAGTAGACAAAGGCATATCATTAGGATCAGAAGAAACACTCTTAGTAGTAAATAATTTCATAAGTTCATCCATCTTTCCACTCAAAACATTAATTTCTTCTATCACATGCACTTTTTTATTAGTAGATATTTCAGTGTGCCATTGAGAATAATTAACCATAATATTATCTAGGAGTTTAGTAGCTTCTCCTAAAGTGATTTCCATAAAAGTGCCTCCCACGGCCGAATCTAAAAGATTTCTAGAAGCAAAATTCAATCCGGCATAAAAGAATTGTATGATCATCCATAAATTCAAGCCATGTGTAGGACAATTACGTATCATTAATTTCATCCTCTCCCAAGCTTGTGCAACATGTTCATGATCAAGTTGCTTAAAATTCATAGTATCGTTTCTAAGAGAGATGATCTTAGTGGGGGGGGGATACTTAGAGATAAAAACATCTTTGCACTTATTCCAAGAATCAATACTATTTTTAGGCAAACACTAGTAGAAAAAGGGGCTTTTGTCCCGGTTGGTAAGGCCCTTTAGTCCCGGTTTTTGAACCAGGACTAAAGGGTCGTTACTAATGCATCTCCCCTTTAGTCCCGGTTCTTACACGAACCGGTACTAAAGGGCGCGGCCACGTGGAGCTCCACCTTTAGTCCCGGTTGGTGTTTATGATTTTTTTTTGAATTTTTTTTATTTTCAAATTTCTGAATTATTTTAACCTCTGGTCTCTAATCACCACCCCTCATCACTGCTCAATTTATCCTCTAATCACCCCTCATCATTCCAAATCATCTAACTTCCCGAACGGTCACCCATCCTCCCACTCCCCCAGCCTGAGCACGCTTAACTTCCGGGTTCTATTCTCCCTCCTTTCCAAGTCTGCACTTGTTGTTTTCCTGACAATAGTAAGATGTCAATCCTATTAACCTTCAGGAATTTTGCTTGAGCATGAAGTGACCCATTTCACTCTTTGAGTTTGAAACTATTGTTTTAAAAAACAATAATTATTTAGTAACACTAATATTTCTTGAATAATTAGTTTGACCACAGTTTGACCAGATTTGACCAAAATTCAAAATAACTGAAATAACTATTTAGTAACACTAATATTCTAGAATAATTAGTCTGACCATTGTTTGACCACAGTTTGACCACTGTTTGACCAGATTTGACCACATTTTTTCCAAAAAAAATTGAAACTATACTTTTTCTGTAACTAGTGGCGCATCTAGCAAATGGTGCGCCACTAGTAAGTTTGAATTTTTTTTTGATTTTTTCCACTCTAGATCTTAAAAGCCCCGTAACTTTTTTTCTGTTAGGTTTTTGAGGATTTTGAAAATGTTTAACGTGGTTCCCCTAGTTAGATTCTTATGTAACTTTTCGAGTAGATGATTTTTCATATAAAAAACTTTTTAATCCGAGTTCGTATGCAAAAGTTATGTCCATTTTTCAAATTCCAGAGATTTTGCAAATAAAGTCGAAATTCATATTTGTAAATTTTCCCAACAACTAGACCACATATCACATGGAAAACTTATTTTATTTTATTTTTTGACACTTCCATCATTTTCTTTTGTTTTTTCTAAAACTGAAAAGGCGGTCCACTAGGGGGGGGGAGAGTTTGAAAATGGGATCTTTAGTACCGGTTCGTGGCATGAACCGGTACTAATGCCTCAAAGCCCATTGGTACCGGTTGGTGGCACTAACCGGGACTAAAGGTCTAACCTTTAGTCCCGGTTGGTGCCACCAACCGGGACTAATGGGCATCGCACCCTTTAGTCCCGGTTCGTGGCACGAACCGGGGCTAAAGGGCCCAGGTGAACCGGGACTAATGCCTTAGCCGCACGAACCGGGATAAATGCTCACATTAGTCCCGGTTCGTGACTGAACCGGGACTAATGTGAAAACTGCCCTGTGACCAAAGCCTTGTTTTCTACTAGTGAAAGATGAAAACCAAGCTTTAGCACGATCTCTAAGCGAAAAAGGAAATAGCTTCAGTTTAACAATATCATTATCCACATCTTTCTTCTTTTGCATATCACACAAATCAACGAAGCTATTTAGATGGGTAGTGGCATCTTCACTAGGAAGGCCGGCGAATTGATCTTTCATGACAAGATTCAACAAAGCAGCATTGATTTCACAAGATTCAGTATCGGTAAGAGGAGCAATCGGAGTGCTAAGAAAATCATTATTGTTGGTATTGGTGAAGTCACACAATTTAGTATTGTCTTGAGCCATAGTGACAAGCAAGCAATCCAACACACGGGCAAACAAGAAGCAAGCAAAAAAAAAGAGGCGAACGAAAAAGAGAGGGCGAATAAAACGGCAAGGGTGAAGTGGGGGAGAGGAAAACGGGAGGCAAATGGCAAATAATGTAATGCGGGAGATAAGGGTTTGTGATGGGTACTTGGTATGTTGACTTTTGCGTAGACTCCCCGGCAACGACGCCAGAAATGGCTCGTTGTCGGGAGTCAAATCTTGACTTGACTTGCGTAAGCCTCCCCGGCAACAGCGCCAGAAATGGCTCGTTGTCGGGAGTCAAATCTTGACTTGACTTGCGTAAGCCTCCCCGGCAACGGCGCCAGAAATCCTTCTTGCTACCTCTTGAGCACTGCGTTGGTTTTCCCTTGAAGAGGATAGGGTGATGCAGCAAAGTAGCGTAAGTATTTCCCTCAGTTTTTGAGAACCAAGGTATCAATCCAATAGGAGACCACGCACGAGTCCCTCGCACCTACACAAACAAATAAATCCTCGCAACCAACGCAATAAAGGGGTTGTCAATCCCTTCACGGTCACTTACGAGAGTGAGATCTGATAGATATGATAACATAATATTTTTGGTATTTTTATGAGAAAGATGCAAAGTAAAATAAAAGGTAATAAAAATAGCTAAGTGTTGGAAGATTAATATGATGGAAAATAGACCCGGGGGCCATAGGTTTCACTAGAGGCTTCTCTCGAGAGCATAAGTATTACGGTGGGTGAACAAATTACTATTGAGCAATTGACAGAATGGAGCATAGTTATGAGAATATCTAGGTATGATCATGTATATAGGCATCACGTCCGAGACAAGTAGACAGACTCCTGCCTGCATCTACTACTATTACTCCACACATCGACCGCTATCCAGCATGCATCTAGAGTATTAAGTTCATAAGAACAGAGTAACGCTTTAAGCAAGATGACATGATGTAGAGGGCATGCAATATGATATAAACCCCATCTTGTTATCCTCGATGGCAACAATACAATACGTGCCTTGCCGCCCCTGCTGTCACTTGGAAAGGACACCGCAAGATTGAACCCAAAGCTAACCACTTCTCCCATTGCAAGAAAGATCAATCTAGTAGGCCAAACCAAACTGATAATTCGAAGAGACTTGCAAAGATAACCAATCATACATAAAAGAATTCAGAGGAGATTCAAATATTGTTCATAGATAAACTTGATCATAAACCCACAATTCATCGGTCTCAACAAACACACCGCAAAAGAAGATTACATCGAATAGATCTCCACAAGAGAGGGGGAGAACATTGTATTGAGATCCAAAAAGAGAGAAGAAGCCATCTAGCTAGTAACTATGGACCCGAAGGTCTGAGGTAAACTACTCACACATCATCGGAGAGGCTATGGTGTTGATGTAGAAGCCCTCCGTGATCAATGCCCCCTCGGGCGGAGCTCTGGAAAAGGTCCCAAGATGGGATCTCACGGGTACAGAAGGTTGTGGCGGTGGAATTAGGTTTTTGGCTCCGTATCTGGTAGTTTGGGGGTACGTAGGTATATATAGGAGGAAGAAGTACGTCGGTGGAGCAACGTGGGGCCCACGAGGGTGGAGGGCGCGCCCAGGGGTGGTAGGCGCGCCCCCTACCTCGTGCCCTCCTGGTTGATGTCTTGACGTAGGGTCCAAGTCCTCTGGATCACGTTCATTCCGAAAATCACGTTCCCGAAGGTTTCGTTCCTTTTGGACTCCGTTTGATATTCTTTTTCTGCGAAACTCTGAAATAGGCAAAAAAAACATCAATTCTGGGCTGGGCCTCCGGTTAATAGGTTAGTCCCCAAAATAATATAAAAGTGTATAATAAAGCCCATTAATGTCCAAAACAGAATATAATACAGCATGGAACAATAAAAAATTATAGATATGTTGGAGACGTATCAACGACGCATTCCGTTCCGACCCAGCCGATTGGCTCCCCATGAAGACGACGACGCTGCTGTTTCTCCGTTTCGACCCAGCCATGTACAAGAGCCCTGGCCGTACATACGCGCAAGTAGGCGTTCGAGACCCCACCCGTATGTACGTACGTGGCCGTACTTTCTTGCACCCTGGCCGCTGTACGTACGTGTACATGCTACGTGCGCGCCTCTACTACGACACATGCGCGCCTCTACATCGACCAGTATGTACGTACATGTTCGCAACCAGAATGACAACGCTACGTACGCTTCGACTAGGTGGGTCCCGACTGTCAGGCACTTCCTTGCCTGCGAAGATGTAGCTGGTGGGTCCCAGCAATCAGGGGGCGAATCGTTTTTCTTTTTTTTTTGCCCGGACATACTTCCTTGCGTGCGAAGATGTAGCTGGTGGGTCCCAGCAGTCAGGGGGAAACATTTTTTTGCGAAATACGGTGGCCCGTCCGGTGGGTCCCCGCTGTCAGGTGGAGGAATAATTATTTTACGCGTAATAAGGAGGCACTTCCTTGCTGCGGCCGTGGACCCAACTGTCAGCCTCTCCACGTATAGTACTCTTCCGATGGAAGTCGTTCCTTGACCACGTTGACCACGCCGCGCCGAGAGCACCATGGCGGTGGACGACGGCGAGGCCTAGGAAGGGGACGACGCGGAGCCGGGGAAGACACGACAGTGGAAGCCCGCGTGGAGAGGAGTACGAGGGTTCACTGGTTCGACTGCGGTGTGAGGCTGCCGTCGCCGCAGGGCCTGCCCAGCGGTGGGAATAGTAGGGGCGGTGAGGTCTCCGTGGCAGCACAGCCGGCCACGGGAGGCAGGAGCATGCGGGACGACCGGTGCTGCTTTGGGCGGCTGGAGCAAGAAGACCAGAGGTTGAAGAAGCAGTACGGCCGTTGGATGGACATCGTACGGTCACTGGAGCTAGAATCGTTCATATTGACTAAGTTGACAAAGCACTCCATCCCCGTCAACTTAGTAGGCCCACAAGTCAGCCACCCACCAAGGTGGGTCCCAACTAGCAGGGGGAGTATTCATTTTTTGTGCGTAATAAGGAGGCACATCTGGTGGATCCGAGCTGACAGCGGGGGGAACGTTTTTCCGCGAAATACGGTGACCCGTCCAGTGGGTCCCAGCAGTCAGGGGAAAACGTTTTTTTCACAAAATACGCTGGCCCGTCCGGTGGGTCCCTGCTGTTAGGTGGTGGAATCATTATTTTCCGCATAATAAGGAGGCACTTCTTTCCTGCGGGTGTGGACCCAGCTGTCAGCCTCTCCACGTACAGTACACTTCCGATGGAAGTCGTTCCTTGACCACGTTGACCACGCCGCATTCCGTTGCATGCATGCGTCCATGGGCGTGGTGCGTCCCCACTGTCAGCCTCTCACGTACAGTCATGTTCCGATGACTCTCGGTTGTTGACCACGTTGACCATACCGTGCCGAGCGCACCAAAGGCCGGTGGACAACGGCGAGGCCCCAGACTGGAACGACCCGGAGATGGGGAAGATGGGGTAGTGGAGTCGCAGATGGAGAGGAGTGGGAAACTTGACTGGTTCGGGTGCGCGGCAGCACAGCGGCGGTGCCGCCCACGGGAGGCAGGAGCAAGAACAGAGGTTGAAGAAGGAGCACGGCTGTTGGATTAACATCCAACGGTCCAGCTGCTAGAATCATTTGTTGATTAAGTTGACAAAGCCCTGCGTACACGTCCTCTTAGTAGGCCCAGAGGTCAGCCACCAAATCTGACGGGTCCCAGCTGTCAACGGGAGGAATAATTTTTTTCGCATAACAAGGAGGCACTTCCTTCCGTGCAAAGATACAGCCGGTGGGTCCCAGCTGTTAGGTGGAGGAAACATTTTTTCAGCTTAATAAGGAGGAACTATCCTTGCGTGCGACCATGGACCTCGTGGGTCCCAGCCGTCATGCTCTCTACGTACAGTCCTCTTCCGATGACTCTCGTTTGTTGACCACGCCGCACCGAGCGCGGCGAGGCGGTGGACGACGGCGAGGCCCCGGACGGGAACGACTCGGAGATGGGAAGACGCGACAGTGGAGTCGCAGATTGAGTGGAGGAGAAGGGTTATAACTGGTTCTGGTGCGGCGTGGGGCTGCAGTCGGTGGAGAATAATAGGAGGTGTGGAGGGGTGGAGGGATAGCCTGGCCGGCGGTGGGGTAGCGCTTTGCAGCGATGCGTGCTAAGCAGAGCCGCTAGCCGCCGGAGGCCGGACTAGGCGGTCCCGGCGATGCTGGAGGAAGAAGACGAGAGATTGAAGGTGCATGCCGACCAAGTTGACAACGCCCTGCGTAGGCTTCGACCTATTGGCCCACATGTCAGCCTGCAAAAATGTGGCATATATTTGACCCATGTTTTCTAAAATGTACAGTCCATTTGCTGGGCTGGGTGAACAAATAATTTCGCGTCAATGCGGCCCATTTATGTTATCTAAGAAATCCCAGCCCATTTGCACTTCCTTCAAATACACGAATTAGCTGGGCTCGTTATATATAATGTTATGTTAGAAGGAGCAATTAATATCAAAAATAAACCGGAGAGGCACATTTTTTATATACATAATTAAAAAATTAGTGAGTTATTGCTCAAAATAAAAATGAGCGTGTTATTATTACATTGGTCCTTAAAATCTTCACAAGCTTTTGTACGCAATCACAAGGATTTTCCTTGCCTGTGAGTCAAAAACAACTAGGATTTTCCTTGCCAACTTCTGTTAAACATTTACTTTTATATGTTAATAACACGTGGGATGTTTTCATAATGTATATATAAGTCTCTATAAAATATACGATAATAGTAATAATATAAATATATATAATGTGGTTAAAAAATACATTGGGCTGCCGATCTTTAAGAAAAAGCCCATAGGCCGGTATGGACCTCAAAAAATAAGTTGAAACCACTGTCACCCGTATGTCGTGGGCTACGCATGTGAAAATACAAAACCTAGGCCTAGCTAATACTTGTTCGCCCTCTAGAAAAAAATGATACCAGATCCCCGAGCGAACTAGATTATAGAGGGGGCCGGCGGCACGACGGAAGAAGCACACCAGGAGAGATTTTTTTTTCTTCAGTGGATGGCTCTCGATGGCGTTTTTTACTTGCCTCTGCACCATACAACTTGTATGTTTAGCCTCCCAGTCCGTGGTGGACCAGCAGCCCATTTGCTGGGCGGGCCAACCTACAGAAACCAGCACTCGATTTTTCATCAACCCCCAAAAACAATGCAGTACTATGTTTGTTTTGAGGCCGAAAACATTACGGCAGGGGTTGAGCGGGGGAGGGGGCAAGACAATGCAAAAATATTAAAAAGAGCTGATTCGTCGTTGCTACCCTAACAAAGCAGGTGCCATTCTTCTCGGGAAGAAGGTGTGCCGTTGACACCCACACGTCACATACCCCACAGTAGGCATACTAACAAGTTCACACACAAGCACAACAGAATAGGTAAACATTCGTATCAAACTCAGGTTCACAGGACACGTTCATATTCATAGCTAACATTCACTATCAACAACTCAAAAGATTCACATATACACAAGTTCAGCATGTCTATGGATCCAAATGATTGATAGATCACACAACAATATTCATAGATAATTCACAAAAAGATTCAGATATACACATGTTCAGTATGTTTATGCATCCAAATGATTGAGATCACAGCCAATATGATCCATCGACGTACTTTAATTACCTAGGGTACAGACTGGTAAATGGTGTTCAGTCAGAGGTACTTCTTGCTAAAATTAATGTTTGTATGAGTAAACTTTCGAGTACATAAGAGGCAGCACAGACAATCTGAACTTTGCTTGTAGGTTTATCCTCAAATAGTGGCCTCGTGCCGAGGGAGGTTTGAGCAACTTGGCCACTACTTTCATCCAACTAGTTTACTAGCTCATCTTGGTCCTGTAGCTCGCCAAAATTCTACATTGCAGACTGGTAAATGGTGTTCAGTCGGAGGTACTTCTTGCTAAAATTAATGCTTCTACGAGTAAACTTTCGAGTACATAAGAGGCAGCACAGACAATCTGAACTTTGCTTGTAGGTTTATCCTCAAATAGTGGCCTCGTGCCGAGGGAGGTTTGAGCAACTTGGCCACTACTTTCATCCAACTAGTTTACTGGCTCATCTTGGTCCTGTATCTCGCCAAAATTCTACATTGGAGACGAGAAAGGAGGCGGTTAAGAAAATGAACCACCCAATTTTTTTGTGCAGTTCAACTGAAATGGAGCATCTTTGGCGTGCAGACTGATTAAGTGCCAGATGAATATACGCGTCAACCAACTTGTCTGGAATCTTTAGACTCCATGCCATACAGTTCGCTACCATATGTGCAGATAACCAAAAGGCACAAGTTGGGACCAAAGACTGGACTGCGTTTTTCTGGGCTATGCGCTAAGCAATATTTTTGGCATTCACTCTCCTAATACTTGGAGTTTGACAATTGGTTGACGCCGGTTGATACTCGAATGAATATCGGCACTTCTTCTTGTCAACATCGATGCTTGTCTGAGTGAACTTTGGAGTACATAGCAGCAGCATAAGTACATGTCCATCTGATCTTTTTGTGCAGTTCTACTGAAATCACCCGATGTAATGATTTTCCTGCGAGTTCAGGCTCCAAGTTACACCTTTATGAAATCGGCAAACAGTAGCACAATACCAAATTACCAATACATATGACAAGCACAATAATCAGGATAAAGACCAGTACCAACCTGTGTGAGGTAGCATATCAATTACTATTTCCTTTGACTGGAAGCCGAGATAAGCCAAGCGACTGACAGCAAAGGAAGAATGCAAGCCGAGATTAGCGACTAACAGGAAAGGAAGGAAGCTGTCGAGGCAATGAAGCACCCAAAGTTTTTGTGCAGTTCCACCAAAATCGAGCATCCCTGTTGGCACATATATTGAGAGAGTGAGATTACTGTAATAGTGGGACTAGTTGATGAAACATACACTAACAAATAGAAGCACCCTCATTATCTTAATGGGTAAAGTTAGCATTCCCTCCCTGCTCCACCACATAATTCACCTCATAGACAAACATACACACATACATGATTCGGCATAGGGTGCTACTAAAGATTTGTTTAACTCCGACAAGAAAATTAGGCAGCAATAAATTAGTGGTACTTAAGTACTCCTAATTAATTAAGTGAGACAGCAAAAGTGGAAGGGCTCCCTGGAGGATCGTCTCACATGTAAGGTAGTCGTTGCCGGAGCCCTTGAATGGCCTCGACTGAGGCCTCTGGCTTTAGCAAGATCACCATGGCACTGTTTACTCTTCTTCTTCTTCCTCTTCATGCTCTATTTCTCGGTCTCCTCACCAGTTGGTGAAACCAAGTACATGATTGGCCTTCTATTTCAGAATTGGTTGTGTCAGTGAGGGAGTACAAGTGTACTAGTAAAAAATAGCATTATTTTCTCATGGCAGTAGCAAAATAGAGATGAACACATGCATTAAATATCATTCTTACCTAAAGGAAGGTTATGGTGCCAATATGGATGATGAGGATTGGAACACAAATCTCCCTTTGTGCAGTTCCACCGAAATGAACCAACTATTTAAGAAGAGTTTTGTGCAGTGCACCAAAAGGTCACAACAGCAACCAGGTGAAATGGATAACCCTGTTTGCACAAAAAGCTACAGAGGAAACAGTCAGAGTCTCAAACAATTACAGGCAAAAACACTTGGCTAAACTTGTCATGGCTTATAACAGTGGCATGGCTTCATTTTTACCAGGGGCATTAGATTAAGAACAGCTAAATATTTGGTATAAGGGCATGGGACAATGGGTGCACCAGCTGTCCAGCACCATGTACCTAAACAGGGGCATAAAGTGGCGATTCATAGTTTGTTGCCCTGAGAAACAAACATCCAAGAAACATATCTGGGTTGGTCCCATTTTTGTTCACTCTAGCCACCTACTACTATGTGTGGATAGAAAATCTGGTCCTGGTCATACCACTGTGTACAGCGTTACCCCTATATTTCCCTTTTTGACCAAGAGACCGGTTGGACGACCAGTCTATACTACTTTCACCCCCTTTCCTTCCTGTTTGTACCAAGTCCGATGTACTACATACTAAATTCCCCCACCCCACTTTATTTCTTGTTTGAACAAAGTACAAGATTCGACTCCATGAAGTAGCTTTACCTCTAACAATAGAAGAAAAAAATAGGTGACGTTGGACCATCCGACCGAGAGGGGCTGAGAGGTAGAAAATGATGCACATGCAGCGATGTAGCGAGCTGGGGAAGTAGAGCTAAGGCGGTTTCGAAGGAAGATATACCTGAAGGTCATCGGGATGTGGATAGGTGGGCGGAGGGAGGCCGGATCCGCCCACACTAGGGCAACGACGAAGGGATCGGAGGACCTCTCGCGCCGGCGCTCGGCCAGAGATAACGGTGCGGCCGGCAGTGGGTCTCCTCCCTCGCTCTCAACGACGGCCTAAACGCTGCCCCTCCTCCCCTTCACCGGCGGAGGGGGATACGTCTGGATCTATAACCAGCGGTGAGGATAGAAAGACATTGTTTTTTGAAGGGAGAAAGACAGTGTTACCACCCCTATCTTGTTTAGATCTGGAGAGGATGAGAGTGTGTGAATAGAGCAACCGTAGCAAGCAAGCGCGGAGGCTTCGGCCTATATATACGTAGTGGGGTAGTTTTCCTTTTTCACTCCATCAAAACAATCGTTTAAAATTGTGTACTATACGTGCCAGGTCGCCTTTTTTTAGTTGTTGATTGTTTTTTGAGATAGCTACCCGCTTGTTCCAAGTAGTGTTACGGTGTGCCAAGTCGCACTTTTTTTTGAGGGTGCCAGGTCGCACTTTGTATCGTCCAAGTCTGGTACAAGTCCCTCCATTAAATGAACAACCACCCCCTCGTAAAAATTGTGAACAAGCCCACGGCTAAAATTATTGGAAACGTGGGTTGCCCCAACATGCATTATTATTTATATTTTCTACACCCTCCGTTCCTAAATATAAGTCTTTTTTTATTCGCCACACCTAAGACAAGAATTTTTTTATTAGAAGTGAACCCCACATGTCATAGACACAAAAAGTGTGGCAAGATTCCCTTAGGCAAGCCAAAGTGTGTCTAACAATTTGAGCAACTCAAGTTAGGAAAGTGTGGCAAGTGTGGGAAAAATAATGTGGCAACATAAGACAAACATAGTCACAATCCAAACAGCCCCGTAATTTTTTGTGACATGCATGAAAATTTGGTTAGTTAAATTTATAGTCAAAATTTGGCAAGGTGCATCAAATCAACACATGCAAGTATCAAAAGGGAGGTCACGTCATGCATGCATGCGTTGTACTCCCTCCGTTTCCAAATATAAGTATTTTTAGAGATTGCAACAAGTGACTACATACGAAGCAAAATATGTCTACATACATCCGTATGTAGTAGTCCATTTGAAATGTGTAAAAAGACTTATATCGAGTGCGGTGCTTTGATGTGTCGCGTCAACTCGTACAAGACCGAGAAGTTTGATTACTACAACGCCCCCTCCCTCGCGCATGAGCGTGGTGGC
This sequence comes from Triticum aestivum, assembly GCF_018294505.1. NCBI lineage: Eukaryota > Viridiplantae > Streptophyta > Magnoliopsida > Poales > Poaceae > Triticum > Triticum aestivum. Next base: position 433,484,329 of record NC_057808.1, read on the forward strand.
TGGCAGGACTAGTAGGAGCTTTCACTACACGCTTCTTGACGGCGGCGACCTTGCGGTTGGAGTTGACCATCATGTCGTCCATGCGAGAGGCAAAGCCGGCGTCGGTGAGGGCTACGACGCCGGCGGTGGCCAGCACCGTCTGGAAATGTTGTGTGGTGCGGGGCCGCAGGCCGGCGCCTTGGATGATTTGGCACAGCCGACTGCCGCTCGCGACCATCGCATCCATAGGTGCTTCTGGCTTCTGGTCACTTGGTCTTGGATTGGAGTGAGTAGTGTTGCGCAGTGATTGAGAAAGAACATTTATTGTCAATCTAACCCTGCCATCCATAGACCTCTTTGGTTTAGAGTCAGTTCAGGGTTAGAATCTAACTCTAACCTCTAACTGAGTTAGTAGAGTTCCCCTCGTCTCGGTTCATCGCCATCATACTTTCCCCATTTCTGTGTTTTCAGTATCCTGCGAATCAAAGAGGCCCTTAGACTGGTTTAGGTCCGGTAGTTTTTTATAAACGTGTTATGTCCAAAATTTAATGAACGTGCTCCGGTTTCTACAAAAATAATCTGCTTTCATGTAGTAATTCATTTATTTATTTATTCTTCTGCGGGGGGTTTGCATGTAATTCATGAGGTCTAAAATGTAAAGTACCCCGGCATATGCTCTGAGTCGTGCATGCACTACGACCCAGATGCTCTATGTCCCACATGTCAGCGAAAGGGTGCACGTGGAAATAGCCTAGGAGTACATATAGGAGGATAAATGCGTGAAAAAATATGTACGGTGAAGCGTAGCTGCGGTTCGAAAAGGAGACCTAAAGTGATGACAGGTATAGGTCGCACGCACCCAACTAGTGGTAGTACTAGACATACGACTGCTTTTTCCCTAAAAAAGAGGTACGAGTGCTCAGTACTCCTATTCTATCAACGCGAGTCCCATCTGACAACAGCGTTTGTGCTACAGCTAGCTCTTCTCCCTCGTTTCTCTCTTCTAATTCTAAACTCGGCCGACGCCCGGTGGGCGGGGTGGGGATTTGCCGATGGTTGGTTTGCTCAACTGCGGCCCCACCTCACAGTGAAAATGTTACTACTGGAATAAAAATGCCATATACTCCTATACTAATAAAACATTAAGGCCACGAGGCGATGCAGTGCTGGTTACAGGAGGCAAGAAGAAGAGATGCATCGAACGGCGGCTAAGTAGCAGCGGCTTTTGTGGCCAGGTCGACATGCTTCTGAACAATGGCGTCCAAAGATTCCAGCCGCTGGAAGAAGGCCAACGTCTTTCTGTCCTCGCTGGCCTTGTAGTGGCCTATGTAGATGATTTCCTCGTAGACGTGGATGTGCAGGTCGACGGTTTCTTGCATGGCGAGGCGCTGCGCGACGAGCGCGGCCTCGAGGTGCACATTCTTCATCGCGACCTCCAGCAACTGCAGGGCCACCAGGGCTTGAAAGAGTTCGTCACCATGGAGGCCGATGAGGGTGGCAGGCAATGAGGAGCCTGGGCGCGCGGGCTGGAGCAGTACGGCAAGGTCGTCCGCGCGCTTCTTGACGGCGGCGAACTTGCGAATGGAGTTGACCATCATGTCGTCCATGCGAGAGGTGAAGCTGGCATCGGCGAGGGCTACGACACCGGCGGTCTCCAGCACCGTCTGGAAACGTTGCGCAGTGCGGGGCCGCAGGCTGGCGCCTTGGATGATTTGGCACAGCCGACTGCCGCTCGCGTCCATCGCCTCCATAGGTGCTTCTGGCTTCTAGTCACTTGGTCTTGGATTGGAGTGAGCAGTGTTGTGCAGAGACTAAGGAGTAGATGGATTGGAGTGGTGGGGCGCCTTTATATGAGAATCCAAACTCTGTTGCATTCACATCGTGCTGGCTCTATTCTGCTTCTCCAATTAATTCCCTCTGCATGTAGAGTAATTTGAGGATGCATCATTGACCGTTCAACATCTCGGGAACCGCTACCCTCTCCCTCCTTGGCATTCAAGCACCGATGGAGGCGACTGCCGCTCGCATCTATCGCGTGTCAGGAGACATTCCCGTCGACGACGAGGTGCCTATGGTGACTTCATAAATTTCAAGATGATAGTACTAGTATACTCAATATTGTGCACCGCGACCAAGGCCGAGAGGAAAACGAGAGAACTAGTATGTATTTATTTACGGTGCAGATTCACTCATTTTGCTCCATATGTACTCCGTCTCGGTGTAGTCTAGTCACTTGTTGAAATCTCTAGAAAGGCAAATACTCCTTTCTGGTTTACAGGGCTATACTAGCAAGTACTTACTACAATAGTGGGCTCACATAGCAATTTTGTCTCATGCAAGAGCCTGGCTATATGCGTGCTCCAAGGTTCACAACTGCCACGTTCGGGTCGCACTTGGCTCTTCGCCTCTTCGAGAAGACGAACAATGATGCTACTACTACTACTTCTACAGTATCGAATCCACTGCTGCATGTCCGTCCACCGCGAGCGGGAGGGATAGCTTGTTGTAGTACTATACTCCCTCCTTACTGGTTTATAAGGCTCAACTCAAAATCTTCAGATTTCCGTTTTATAAGGCTTGTTTTGCGAGTAGCTTGGTTAAAGCTCTGAGGTCTTTTCGATTGCTGCGTTGCATTTAATTCCCTGGTACCATTTTCAAAAGAAAATTAATCACGGAGCCAAGTCGTTGCTCCTTTCTTCCCTCAGCTGCATGCATGCAGCAAACTGGACATTAAAATGAGATAAAAAACGAAGACTGACCAGTGCATGCGCCATCTGGATGAGAGAGAGAGTGGGATGCATGCGGGCTTGGGGTGCTGTAGTTAATTGCATTGGCAATTGAACAGGCTGAGATTTAATATCAGGATGCTGTAATTGGGCATTTTTCACATAAGCTCAATTCACCTCACCCAATAGACATTTACCTTGGTTGGTGGGATTTCAGATATGAGCCCTATAAACTGGTAAGGAGGGAGTATAAGCAAAAGCCTGTCCTCGTCTGCGAGCCACCGTGCGCATGGGCGAGGGAGAAGGCTGTAGTAGTAAAATCAAGCTTCTCCTCGTTGTACGAGTTGACGCGACACATCATAGCACTGGCCCCACATGGTTGCCTCTAAACTTGGCTGAAAGACCCGCAGTGTACAATACTCCATTTGCTGCAACCTCTAACATTTACCCCACCACAAATTAAAATATATATTCATGTCTTGACCAGATGAGCGTGCAAACTAGAATCACCAGGATGACAGGTAGGGCCAGAAGATAATTTTAATCAAAAAAATATAGCATGGAGCGGACCCCAATGATTTTAAGCTTACAGGCACGGTACACGCTATCCTAGACTACTCTACACATGAAACCGCCACACGAGCGTCCGGGCTGCGCTTGGCTCTTCGCCTCTTCGGGAAGTCGAACAAAATGATGGAGTACTACTGTACTGGAGGAGTACTACAGTATGCTTCTGGCCATCTGACACCGATTGAACTGCTGCATGTCCACCGCGTACGGGAGGGAGAGCGTGTAGCAAACGAAAGCTTCTCCTAGTCCTGCCAGCCACCACGCTCATGGGCGAGGGAGGGACGCAGCTTCATTGACTTACTGCTACTGCCTTTGCATCCATGACAGGTGAGCCCAACAGGTCGGTGGCCCACCTGTCATGCAGCCAAAGGCAGGTGCGGTTAAGGCGAGAGGGTGTTGTAGTAATCAAACTTCTCGGTCTTGTACGAGTTGACGTGACACATCAAAGCACTGCACTCGATATATTTTAATAATTTGCGTTTACCGATGCATTAATTACAACGCATGCATGCATGCCGTGACTCTCCTTTTGATACTTGCATGTGTTGATTTAATGCACCTTGAAGTAGTATGAATATGTGACGGTAAAGCTTTGTAATGCCCCGGCCCTAATAAAGCGAGAGATGGTTGTGCACGAGGAGGGCGAGATCATGCAGACGGAACAGGACCCGACGATGGAGCTCTCTATGGTCTCGATGGACCTCACCTTGCTCCACTGCCCCTTGTGCCTCCGCCCCTTGAAGCCTCCAGTGTATGAGGTTCGAATACACCTCGTGCGTTCGGCTGATCGAGCAAGGTGCAGGTTTCTTGATTGATGTGTTGTTCGATTGATTTATGCAGTGCAAGGGAGGGCACCTGGCTTGCGCGGACTGCCGCGTCGATTGCCCCGAGAACCAGCGGCAGTGCCAGAAGTGTGAGCGCGGCTGTGGCTTCGACGTGCGGAACACGGCGGTGGACGCCGTCCTCTCCTTGGTGAGGGTGGAGTGCCTGCACAAACGCTGTGGACTCTACGTCACTTACCACAAGCCATCCGATCACCAGAGCGTGTGTCCACTCGCGCCCTGCAAATGGCCCATGCCCGTCTACGGCTACGAAGGCCCGCCGCCGTGGCTCTCCCACCACATCAGCACCATGCATCCCATGCCCGTGCATAGGATCCAGTACGGCAAGGCGCTCCAGCTAGAAGTGCCACTGTCGGAGGCACGGCTCTTGCTGTTCGCAGAGGAGGACGGCCGCGCGTTTTTCTTGGTCGGCGGTGTGCTCGACATCGGCGCGCCTATCGCCGTGTCCGTCGTCTGCATCAGAGCGGGGGCGTCCCCACTGCCACACTACGTGGCCAAGCTGTGGGCGAATGGCCCGCCGGGGGAGCCCAAAGGCAGGACCGACACTGTCAAGGTGGAAATGGAGGTGACAAGTAGCAGGGATCCCGGCGACGTCGCCGTGCAGGAGCTGACCTTCTTCATAGTTCCGCCCAAGCTGCTGGCCGGGGCTAAGCTGGTGTCCCTCCACATTCAGATTGACAAGCTCACGTCCTAAATGATTCTATAGTGCCTTCTGTTTATCTTAGTAATATGCTAATATAGGGGTTAGCTCGGTCTACTTTAGCTTAAGAGATGGTGAGTTTTGGTGGCGATGCAGCAATTACCTCGATATCAGATCAGCAGTGAAAGTAATTTCGAACAGTCGAATGGATATTTTGTGTCTGTTGGATATAAATATCCTTTGGGTAAGAAGTAGTAGCTTATATGCTTTTTTCGAAACGGAACAGCGATACTAGTATAATTTTTGTTGACATGCACTAATATTTTTCGAAACAGACGTCGGGCTGTAGCTAGAAGGGCGGTTGGGATGCGGCATCGGCCCATACCGCGGTGACCCCCGATTGGGACGCACCAACTGTGGATTTTCTCCCTTGCCGATGTCGACCGCGTCTACGCAGAACATTGTTCCCTTCCCCCAGCTGCGGGATCAGGCCGGATATGTGACCAGCGGTGTAGCCACCGTCGTTCCATGCTTATGAAGAGAGCAACCCAAGCAAGCAGGCTTGTAGCTTAGGCTCCTGCTAGTGTATATATAGTGGTTTTCTTTTTCTCTCCATATCAACCATTTTATATTTCGTACGTGTCATTGAAGAGTGAAATGATGGTTGCTTCTTCCGACTAACTTACTGTGTGATTTGACTGCTCCTTTGGTGGCCCCTACACGTACTCCCCCTACGTGTATGCAACAGTCACACGTACACATGGACGCAAAACGCGCGCGACGCCCTAATGCATGCATGTCCGAGCACACGACGGAACACACACGGTCACGCTCAAGTGCTCAACCTACACGTGCATGCACACACATACTCAGCCAGGGTGAGCTAGTAACCGTATAAACACCGGAAAATGTATATATTGAGCGCAATGAGCATATTATGAAATCCACTGACCGTATTTTTACAAATATACAGTGACAGACAGTGTATTTATCTCGTTTGAAATTAAGCCATATTAACCGAAGAGGAGGCAGTATGGACTAGCATTACTTTGTTGTGTGTCGTCAACTTGCCGAACGAGGAGAAGCTTGCAGGACGGGAGAAGCTTGCGCGCGGTGGCTCGCAGGAAAAGGAGAAACTTTTGACTAATGCAAGCTGTCCTTCGCTCAGGTGGTGGACGTGCAACAGTTAATTCAGTGTCAGATTGCGAGAAGCATACACTATACTAGTACTATTATTGTTGCACTTCCCGAAGAGGCGAACAGCCAAGCGCAAAGTTTACTAGTACTCCCTCCGTTCCAAAATAGATGACTCAACTTTGTACTAACTTTAGTACAAAGTTGGGTCATCTATTTTGGAACGGAGGGAGTACTAGGAACCGGATGGAGGAGCGTCTGCACTCTTATTATATTTTTAATATGTGATAAAGCAATCTTCAACACATTTGGTTCTCTTCGAGGGTTCTCGCATGTGATAATGGAAGTTGATTGCATGGAACACTCGCCACAATTCTCGCTTAATTCTGGCTGATATCCTGTTACAAATAGGAGCGCTCGGTAATATTTCCTCTCTTTTTTGTTATTCAGCATGTAAACAGGTCAGCAAACCTTGCGGCGCATCTTTGTGCAAACCGTGCTTGCTGCACTTTGAATGTGGCCGAGAGCTGGCTTGATGAAACACCTCGCTTCCTACTTCTTTTTTTGCGGGGTACCTCGCTTCCTAGTGACCAGTGTCTTGGCTGATCGTCCTAAGAATGCTTATATATGAATAAAGCTCTCTCATTTACCCGCAAAAAAGATTAAGCCATATTAACCGTAAAGGAGGGAGTATGGACTAGCACTACTTGTTGGTGTGTCCTGTCAACTCGCAGAACGAGGAGAAGCTTGTAGGACAAGGTGAAGCTCGCTTATGCCTTTTGACTAATGCAACGTACCTCGCCCAGGCGGTGGACATGCATCAGTTCATTCGGTGTCAGATTGCCAGAGGCATACACTGTAGTACCGAGCATGCGGAGTACCATCATTGTTCGACTTCACGAAGAGGCGAAGAGCAAAGCGCAAGGTTTAGTAGTACGAGTAGTACTACCACTAGAACCGCATGGTGGAGCCTCTATACTCTTATTTTTCTTAATCTTTGATAAAGTACACATTTATTCCGGAGAAGGGCGGAAAATGGCAGCCCAACATGTAATGTTGATATCGATCAACCATGCTCGAATATATCTTGGCCTCCGTGCGAGACCGTCTGTGTGTTCTCGCTCCTCGTCTCTCTCAAGGAACGGCGGGTTGGCCATTTTGCCATCAATTGAGATCGGTTTGCTCACACTCCGGTCCCACATGTCAGTGATATGCCAAGACGAGGTGCGTTGACCGACTGGCCATACGCGTACTTGGTTTTGCACCTTCATACTACTCCTCCCTCCGTCACAGTTTACAGGGCGTGCTTCATTATGATGCATTTCTCTCAATGCATTTCCACCACCAGAGAGACTTTAGACGTGTTTGGTTTAATGCTCAATTAATTAGGGCGTGGTAACCGCAATTTTCTATCGATGTAGTACTACGTAGTGGAGTACGTGCATGCATGTGTCTACCCGGGGTGGAAGCACTGCTTGCATGTGTGTACGCATTATTTCCTCTAGTAATAGACGCCGTGCTATAACTACCAATGCTATTTTTCAGGCCGACCGCTAGTCGCCTTGGTCCTAGAGATTTTCTCTTTTTCTGAAGCACGCTCTATAAACAGTGACGGATGGAGTAGTATGAGCGGATTCAAAGAAGAGCGTATTGATGGTTGCTTCTTCCGAGCAACTTACAGTGGGAAAGGTGGGTCTTATGATTTGACTGCTCATTACTCACTATTAATGCGGTGCAACGACCGGTCTGAGTCTCCCATGTGGCTGTGCACTACTCCCTTGGTTCTTAAATATACTCCGGAGTATTTGTCTTTCTAGAGATTTCAACGAGTGACTACTCAAATATTTGTCTTTTTAGAGATTCAAATGGACTACTACATACGGATGTATATAGACATATTTTAGAGTGTAGATTCACTCATTTTGCTTCGTATGTAGTCACTTGTTGAAATCTCTAGAAAGACAAATATTTAGAAATGGAGGGAGTACACATACGAAGCAAAATGAGTGAATCTACACTCTAAAATATGCCCATTTGAAATTTGTAAAAAGAAAAAAAATTGTTGATGACAGTTGCAAGGCCAAAAAAGAAGCATATTCCTTGTCCTAAGGGAAGATAACAACACGGTTGTGTTTATCTAAAACGGTGTGAGGACGAGATTGCAATATGGAAAGTACGCCGGACGAGCTACGTTTTGTGCAAAGAATTATGGAAGATCCACATGCAGCGACGTGAGAAGACGGGCAGTGGAGCAAGGCCGGAGGGGATACCTGGAGGTCGTCGGGATGTAACTAGGTGAGTGGCGGCAAGCAGAATCTGCCCATACTGCGGCAGCGAGCAGGTGGCATAGGCCCTACCGCGCCGGAGCTTGGTTAGAGAGAACGGCGTGTACCGCAGATCGGGACGTGCTGCCTCAGCGCCGTCGAACGGAGAAACGATGCACGTCCTCCCTTTCCGCCGGCGGACGGGATGCAACCGGATCAGTAGGTAAACAACCACTACATGCGTTCAAATTAGCACGTGGGCTGCCATTTCATACAGAAATGAGCTCCACCATTACCTGCACCGGTGTGGCTGGGCACAAAGCGTGAGTACGTGCACGGTGCACCTATTCTCTTCTTGTATACGTACACCACCTACGTGGGGTTGTGTGAGAGAGATACAAACGTATTGAGATATAGTGTGTGGGTTCGTGAGAGTTTTTTTAGGGGGGGGTCAATCAAAAAATGTAACATATGCAATGTCTGTGAAATAGAGTCCTGGATATATCATATATATAGAGGGGGCGGTCCACGAGAAGAGAGTGGAGGTATCATCGACTTGAGGTGTCCATAGAATCGAAGAGAGGGATGATGTGTGTGTGTGTGCGCGCGCGCGATCGATAAAGAGTGCCATCGAATTTGTGTGTGCCCACGTCAAAGATATAGAGTGGCTGGCCTACTAGAACGAGAGAGGGGACAGGTGCGGTTTGTCTCTGTGGCATGGATACCTACCTACAGCGCTCGACTATCGGTGTGTGGTGGGGGGGGGGAGGGAGGCCTAATTAACTATAGAGGTACAATGGCTGGTATATGTGTGGAGGAGGAGAGAGGCCTACCTCATGTATTAAGGGAGATCGATCTACCTCATGTATTAAGGGAGATCGATCTACCTCATGTATTAAGGGAGATCGATCGGCATCCATGCATATGTGCAGGAGAGGAATAAGGTTGGGAGAGAGACAGAGCTAGAGTGTTGGAGGGGGGTGGTAGTGGAGTTGCTTCTAACAAATGGTGGGATAGGATTGCTAGACAACCGGAGAGCACGCCTGCAATATCAATAAGAGAGGGGATGGCTGCCTGTCTGTGCACGTGCGTGTGAGAGACGGGTTAGGAGGCATGCACGAATGATGAGGGGGCGATATGGCTGTGGTAAGCAGACATAACTACATAGGAAGATCAATCGTCCTTTGTTAGAGAAAGGAGAGACATAACTGTGAGGTACGTCGATCGATGGGGGGAGAATAGTTAAAGTCGACCTAGGTATATGTTGGGAGATCGATCGATATACATGCATGTGTGTGTTAGAAGCAAATGAGGCACGGGGAGAAGGATAGAGAGAGAGGGATGCATCTAGGAGGTGGTGCGAGAGTCATACTATATCGAGGGGGAAGGAGTGTGCGAGTACGAGATCGATGAAAAGAGTGGTGGGAGTGAGGCATGGACTGTGATAAGAGAAGAGGGGAAGCTTGTGTTTGTGCTAGGCACACCTGGCTAGAGAGGCATATCGATCGATGTGTGCTGTAAAGAAGGAGCTGGGGGGCATACACACACCGTGGGTGAACGACCTAAAGTGAAAAGACGAATTTGCGCGATGGAGCTAGAGAATGCTGAGGGTGGGTTAGAGGGATGCAGGCGTCTACATGCACGAGAGAAAGTTAGCGCTAGCTAGCTACAAAGATAATAGGATTGTGTGGGTGTAAAAGACAAATAGAGATCATACTTCATTATTAAAAGCAAATTTGGATATTTGAAGAATTTATCATAGTGTTTTAAACCGACGCATGTGTGAATATATATAACGGTGATACACATGGTGTGGCTATGAACATGTTATACTACATATAATATATTTTATCTCTACTCTTATAAAAAACAGAGTTGTTGATGATGGTGCCATCCTGCAATATAGGCCGTCTGATTTATATCTGACGGATAGGAAGGAAATTATGGCAATTTTGAAAAAAGATACCCACACCCCTCTCCATATTTGCAAATTAGGCCTCCCCTTGATCATGTTGATGTTCTATGGAACGCATGGGCATCTTGCTAGTACTACGTATAACATATAGAACATTGATCATAATTTGGGCTAATGTGTGGCTTTTGCAGCTCAGGTCTAAATACTTGTCATAATGTAGGGGGCGGGGCACTATACTATGTGTGATAAACACGGTGTACATGTATCGAACATGGTTTAGATTATGAATATATAGTTAGTACATCAAATGTACTATTATTTGGAATCAACATCAAGTGTATTCAAAAACTAGAATTCGAGTTCATGTAGTACACATAGTTCATATCTATCTCTATAGTAATCATGTGGTGTGTTATTAAGGTAATACACGAATGATGGTTGAAGTTGGCAACAATCATGATTGTAGATTTGTTATTGAAATAGAGAAACGAATTCAAATTCAGTTCGAATTACAGCGGTAGTATAGACATTTGGAATGCACTAAAATGTTGGTATGAGTAGGTTACACGCATTATACAGCAAGCGAAAAAATTTAATTGGACATAACATGGATTCATACTACTGAATAGCATTTAATTGCACTAAATTGTTGGTATGAGTAGCTTTAAATAGCATTTTTATAGTAAAACGGGGCAAGACTCTCTCTTTGTGTGGTGTGAATAGTTTTATTTTTTTCGTTTTCTTTTTGGTTGAGGGAAGTGCGAATTGATTTGGTACATACAAGTACAATATTACACGTTAGGCTTGTCCCTAAAATTCAACCCGTGCCTTGTTATATCCCGAAAATTCAGATATCGTGCTCCCAAAACTGGCGCCTTCACAACCCGCGCCTTGCTATCCTGAAATTACAACGCGCGCGAAAACTCCCTCCAGCTGCCAATCCCGACACGCGAAATCCTCCTTCTAACCCTGAGCCGAAAGTGTCGCTAGTTCAAATCGGTGCGGGGTACTTTTGTAACACACCCTACATTTTGGACAAGCGCGTCCCTAAGTCATGGTTCACCCCCTCCCATCGCCTCCTTTTTGCCATTCGAAATCCCAGGCCGCCATAACCTCTCTGCTCCAGCCGCGAAACCCCACCCTCCTCCGTCCGCCAGCTCACCGCTGCCCAGCCGGAGCCTCTTCCCTGATGACGTCGTCCACTGCAACAGCTCGACGTCCCTCTTCCACCTCCCCGGATGAGGATCCGTCGTCCATCTCGTCGTCCCGCCGGTTCAGCCGCCCCGTCCTCCACCTCCAAGGAGCTGCTCCAACGATCGCCTCGTGTATCGCGGCTGCTCCATCCCCAAAGCGCCGCCTTAACCTGCTCCACCGGAACCGTAGCATCCTCACCGAGTCCTCGGACGAAGTCGAGGCCTACTCGGCGCCACCAAAGAGGTTGTACACTCATTGCATCGCACCTTCTCCTTAGCTCGACCTCCCGACGCAGACGGTGCTCCATCCCGCACCCCCATGGAGCGGCTACCTTGAAGGTGGCGCCGCGGGCGACATCTCCACGGCGGCTCTCCCCCAGTGCGAGGCCCCTTCGGCGGCGGCGTCCATACTAGCCGGATCTGATGCTGCTGCTCCGGCTCTCGCTCGCTCGTGCTGCTGCTGCTCCGGCTCTCGCTCGATCGCTCGCTCGCCCAGCTGCTGCTGCTCCGGCTCTCGCTCGCTCGCGCTGCTACTGCTGCTCCGGCTCTCGCTCGCTCGCGCTGCTGCTGCTGCTCTCCCCCTCGCTCGTGCTGCTGCTCTGCTCCTATTTAGCTACACTTCAATCGACTGAATTGACTTTTGGGTCAGTCGATTTTCAGGGGGTGGGGGGGCTCGCCGGAGTTAAGGAAGAACCACCCGCAGCGGGGACGGGGGCTCGCCGGAGAGGTGCCCCACTATCTATCTTAGGGTTTAGGGCGGGGGCGTGGGGCCTATAGGGCTGGCCGGGGCGGCGGCAGACCGGCGGTGGGGAGTTGTTTCTGGGCGGCGAGGCGGCGCTGGGGCCGGCGGTTTGGCCGGTGGTAGCTGGCGGCTCAGGGGGGTGCAGGTTGAAGATGAACTGCAGGCCCTCCCTAATCTACATGTCAAGTGCCTCTCTGCTACCATTGCGTTCAGTTTCGACAGTAACATTCAGATTCCACAGTAAATTTCAGTTTCGACAGTTAAGTTCAGAGTCAACAGTTTTTATCTCATCTGTTGTAGTCAGGTGGTTTTTGGTGATGTAAATTTTACATCTATTTTACATCATCTATTGGAGATGCTATTAGAATCCCACTTGAGATTGACGATGTCTGTCTTGTGCTGCTTCAGCCTTGATGTCTTACGGCTCACCGGAGCTGCTCCAACGACAAAACAATCCACAATAGAGCAGTGCCCTGGACACCGTCTACAGATTCGTCAGATCTTCCTCCACACCTCCGACAGCCACCTCTACCTCAACTGCTTCAGCGACCAACCCAATGATGCTGAGGTCGACACGGCTACGGCAAAGAGGTTGTACACTTGTTGCATCACTTATTACTATACATTCATGTCGATCCATTAGGGCTATTTTGGTTTGATGGAAAAACATAGCAATAGGGAATTTTCCAAAGGCACTCTACTATTCAATTATTCATGCATTTTGTTGAAAGGAATGAAGCAAAACATCCACCTGGACCTACTTTTCAAAATCCTATGCATGAAAACAAGACCAAGTGCATTAGTGGCAGAATAACATTCTAACTGTACATGCTTTCACTTTATTTTGGCCATGTTTCTTTGCATTCCTCTGCTCTTCCAATTCCTGTAAACCAAACACCCAAGTTGACAGAAATCCTGTGTTTACAAATGCTCAGTTTACTATGTGCATTCCTATCCTATTCCGGTGTTTTTCCTATCCCTGCGTTTTTAGAATCATGCAAGCCAAATGAACCCTTACAGAATTACTTCAGTTACAGGTATGTGTCGAAGGGAACTTTGTGTGGTTTGTCCTGCTCCTGCCGCGACGTCGTCCACCTCACCTGAGGTGCTCCATCGACAGAAACATCCACCAAACCAGACATCACGACTCCTGACCGTCTTTCGCTGCCTCAGATCTCCTTCCCTGCCGCCGGCACCCACCGCAACGGCATCACCATCATCGACTCAGCAGATGAACCTGAGAAGTACACGGGTCCACAAGAGAGGTCGCACTCTTTTGATTCTGCTTATGTTATGCATTGCTTAAAATTACCTGCTACTTTATCGTCCTGTTCACCTCTTGGACTCCAAGTCAGGTCCAAATTAATGTTCAAACTTGAGTTCTAAATTAGTTATGGGGCACATATCGAGGAAGCAATGAATAGTATCTCTGTCTAATATCTGGTTCACCTAGGGTATGCCTATGTTGTTCATCTTGGGTGGGAAACAAATAGTAAAGCAATCATCATCTGTCTTTTTATTAAATTAAAGCAATCATCAGCCTGCTATCATTATTTTTGGATCCATCCACTGGTTGTTACCATCACTCTAAATTTCTGCATGCTCTCCATACATAATCTCACCATATTTTTTTGTATGCATGTCAGATATTCTACACAGTCATGCTGAACATGTAGAGAAAAAGAGAAGGGTTTTGCGTGGCAATACAATGTCATGCAGACATCGCTCCATGGTGGGTTCAATGGCAAACCCTCCCCATCCCTGTCCAGATTGTAATCCAGAGGATGCTATCTGTTCTGAGGCGGATTCAGACGCCGCTGACCACTCCTATTTACCCCCCAAGGTGTTTGCTCTACCTTGGCATGATGATGTTAGTCATATCATGCATATGTTGCCTTGCAATGCCTATTTTTGAAATCATATATGTCATCTTCTTAGTTTAGACATGTTCTATAATGCCACCTGTTTAGTTTCTATATCATATATGGGAATTGTGCAGTCTCATGTCTTTTAGCCAGCCATAATATACGTGAAATGTGCAATTCCATCCTGTTTAACCAGGCATCATATATTTGAATGATATCTTGCCCATCCTTTTCTTCATTACATTTCCATTTGTCGACAATGTTTGTACATTAAACTACTCTTCCTGTGAATCAGCCATTTGGGTGGGAGATTGAAAAATCTGGAGTGAAAACAAGGCCTTCTGAGCAGACAGTGCTACCTGTCAAAGCAGATCTCTTGTTGGGTCCCGATAGCTCCTCGGAGATGGATTCAGAGACAGATGACCAGTCCTATTCCCCCACCGAGGTGTATGCTCTAACTTGGCACAGTTATACTGCTCATATCATGCATATGGTGTCTTGCATTGCATAGATTAGACATCATATACACAATATTCAACACCATGTTCTTAGTTCAGACATCATATCTAATGCCCTCTGTTTAGCATATAAATCACATATGTGAATTAAATGATGCGATCCTGATTACTTAGATAACATGTAGGTGAATTATGTCATGCGATCCTGTTTAGTTATTCATCATATCTTTGAATTATGTTATGCTATGCTATCTAGTTTAGATAGACATCATATATGTGAAATTATGTCATGCTATCTATCGTGGTTTTGTCACGGCAGATGTCCTAGAGAAAGGACATAGTCGTGGAGCCATCGCTACAGGTTAATTTGAAGGGGTTAAAGTGGACAAGGGACGCAACAGAGTTTTATACTAGTCCGTCCCCTTCGATGAAGGTAAAAGCCTACGTCTAGTTGTGATGGAATTGATGGGGTTTCGATGACCAGGGAGCGAATACGCTTTCCCTGAGTCTCGAGTTGTTGTCTGTTCTCCTGAATCGCCGCCGGGTCGTCCCCTTATATACATGGGTTGACGCCCGTCGGTTTACAGACTCCGAGGCCGGCTCATAATCGTGTCCGGCTCGGTCTCTGCTATGCATATCTTACAACACAAGTTTACATCTCAATGTCGGTATGTGTCTACATCCGTTAAACTGGCTTTGGGCCCTGGGCCTTCATGAAGCGTCACCGTCAGTCTTCATGGGCTTCAGATACAGATGAACTACTTATGAAGTTAACCCGGCCTCTCCTGGCCGGTTTACGCCCAGTGGTAATATCCCCAACATTAGGCCCCAGATTGATTTGAACTGGTTCATGTCAATCCTCAATACTTGAGAAAATTTCTTCTTCAACATCTTCACAAAATCTTGTAAACCACCATGACATCATCTTCTAGGATCTTGGTAAACCGCCGTGACGTCACCTGTCATTAACAAGCCTCCGACAATCGAGGCGACAGCATTACCTTATATCCAAAAATCTGGCTCCTCGATTTTCGCATATGTCGTTTATCTCCTTATAAATAGGGCCAGGGGGTCTTTCCAGTTTTCCCCTCGTGCCTCTTCGCTTCATCTTCATCCTCACGACGCCCGAACCTTCGACCTCGGCCGCCACCGTCAACCTTCGACTGCTGCACCAACCTTGGCCACTGCATCGACCTGAACGTACCAGAGCTCCTCCGCGCGCCGCCGCTGCTCAACAGCTTCCGTAAGTTTCCCCTTTCTCTTACCATAGATCTGCGCTTAGGGTTTCTGTCGTTCATCGGTGTTCGTCGCCGCCCTTTTTTCCCTTATTTATATCCGTGGGTTAGATCCAAAACCACATAGGTCTCGTGCAGTAGTAGTTTAAACCACATAGATCTCGTGCTTTAGCAGTTTCAGCACCTGTTTGATATCCAACTCATCTCATCTTGGTGAACCTTAAGTACACTGGAATTTAGGTCAGAATATATTTTGTTTTTCCTACACGCAGTAGATCTGAAATTACCATAGCAAGATGTGAAACCTGTTTCTTCCTTCTCTTACACCCTTTGAAAACCAGATTGGCCGGTTTAACCTCACAGAAAAAATGATGACCCGGTAGATACCATTAGTCCCCTGTTGAACCGCCAATGCATTACACCGTTCCATTGCCAGACTCCGGTTTACCAATATGCCAGTATCCTCATACCGTTGTATAGTTGTCCACTGTAAATCTTAAACCGGTAATACTCATGTTTCAGATTTTCCTTGTCATGGCTAAACAAGTTTATGAGTGCAATTGGGCTCCCTCTCGAGTAACCGAGGAGCAACTAAACAACCTTGTTAAAACGGGCGCCCTAGCCAAGAAAGATGTCATCCACTGGAGGGTCCCTGGCCCAGAGAATCCTCCTACACCCAAGGATGGAGAAGTAGTCGTGTTTGCTGATCATCTCGGACGAGGTTTTAGCCCTCCCGGTTCAAAAAATTTCCGAGATGTCCTAGCCAATTTTCAGCTGCGCCCTCAAGACATCGGTCCCAACTCTGTTACCAATATCTGCCACTTCCAAGTATTCTGTGAAGCTTATCTGCAAGAGGAACCTACGGTCGAACTATTTAGGGATTTCTTCCATTTAAACCGTCACACCGAGTTCTCAGGTGGACCCAATATGGAACTGGGTGGAATGGCGGTTCAGAAGAGGAAAGAAGTCACCTTCCCCCATCCCAAACTCCATAGTCACCCCAAAGAGTGGAACCAAACTTGGTTTTACTGCATGGATACCTCTCCATCTGACGAAAACCCCCTGCCGGGTTACAACCCTGAACACCTGAGCAACACACACCCGTTTCCTCATAGGCTGACGGCAAGAGAACGGGCCAACTATCCTCCCCAACTATCAAAGCTTAGAGCCTTCATGGCGAATGGTTTGGCAGGAGTTGATCTTGCTCGTTCCTGGATAAGCTGGAGCGTTCTGCCCTTAAGCCGGTGCCCCGGTTTGATGTGTGAGTACACGGGGAGTTTGAAGGATGCTCAGTGGCACATTGACATTCAGCTTACAGATGACGAAGTCACTGAGGCTGTAAAGAAAATACTGAACGAACCGGAGGCCGTCTATGCCCAAACCGGGCTACTCCCTTTCTGCACCTTCAATAAACCACCAGCTGTAAGAATCATATAATCCTTTGTATCCGAATTTGCTTCTGTCCAAATATTCTCTGAGAGTATGATTATTTTCTCACAGGGTGATGATCCGTTCTGGAACAAGAAACCATCACAAGATAAACCGGTAAAACCGCAAGACAAACCGGTCAAGCCAGTTCGTCCAAAGACCAAGGTTGTTAAGAAACCTGCCAAGAGAAGGACCACTGCATCCTCCGATCTACCAGCAGATGACAATGTGAGTAATCCGGAATCAGAGGTAGAACTTGATTCTCTTGGTTCATTTTTCGTACATCTCATTGACAATGATTATTATTAGGACGACGCTGAAGGCAGTCACGCTGAGGACGTAGAGGTAACTATTCTTTCCTCTGATTCAGATCCTCTGCCAACATCAAAAATCCGTCAAGCAAATCGGAAAGTAAAATTTTCTCACCCTCTTGCTTATTTGGATCCAAACTTTCTTTTGAAGACACAGCAGCACGAAGCTCGCTGTACAACCTGGCACAGCGGCCAGGTAGTTACCTCCGCCGGTTTACCGAACAGTCTGGTTCGAAACACCGATGAGAGGTCTCTTATCCCATTGATACTTCATGCCCAAAAGTAGGTTTTTTTCGCCAGCCTCTTAACCCGTCTGATTCAAATTATCGGGGTACTTCTCACTCATCCTCTGGCGAGTCTTCGGCCACACGCTTCCACCCCTCAAAACAGTTCCTGGGTGAGTTATGCACATGTCTTTATTCTTGATGTGTTATCTTTTCATACTGTACTGATCCTTATGTTTTATCTTTTCGCAGTGCCAAGCCAAGACCCAGCAAGAAAGCTCGGTTGAACAAACCGGCTGATGATAATGTAGCTGCTGAACTGGAAACAACTCCAGATCTGGAAGAAACCGATGTTGACGCCATGCTTCACGATCCGCCGCTTCAAGACCATGATTTCCTTGCTAAACAAGTGCAAGTTGATACTACAAGTCATGCAGACCGGGCAACCAGCCCTGTCCGAACTGCTGACAAACCGATCAGTCCAGCGAAGGACACTGATAAACCGCCAACTCCGGCAAGAGCTGCTGATGAACAAGATGATGACATTATGATTACTGGCACTAGCCACTCCACTCCAGGCAACCCTGTAGCTTTGTCAAAGCATACTCCCAAGGATGATATCTCTGCTATCGGCAAAGGCAAATGGAATGCCGATTTATCAAGCTTCACCAACCTCAATGTTCAAGATATTCACTCTGGCTTCTTGAACCGTCTGTATACCAGCCGTGACTATGAAGCTAGTTTGGTAAACTTAATGAAGGAGCAATATGAGGTAACTACCATTTTTCTCTTTTGTCCAATTGTAGTTTATCAATTCCTAGTAGCCCCCAAGTGACGGTTTATGATACCGATCTAAACCGGGACTTTTGTCACAACTTATCTTTGCATATTCTGCCTCCAGAGACCGGATTACCTCGTTAAGATGAACCGGTTCCTTAAAATTTGCCATACTGCTCTTTCGCCGGTATAGTCCCCAAGGGCCGGTTTAACTTTATAAAGATGAACCGGGACTGTAGAAGAATTCCCATATCAACAGCTTTTTGAGCAAACACACATTAGCCCCCAAGTGCCAAGCTTAATACTTGTATTGTGCTTGGGACTTGTAAAAATTTCTGAGTAAAAGAAAATATGCATTAGCCCCCAAGTACTAAGGGCATAACTTGTTATGTTCTTGGTACTTCAAATATGTACTGTCAACTCATTATGTATCTGTCTCTTTACAGGGGGAGCTGAGCAAGAAGGAACGCCAAACCGCTGATCTGCAGGAGAACATCAAAACCTAGCAAGCTGAAGCCTCCAAAGCGAAGGAAGAGTTGACCCACGCTCTAGGCACTATGGAGAAACTGAAAGAGGGCTTCAACAAAGAGCGGGAAGATTGGGAGACTGAAAAAGCCGCTTTGATAAAAAGGGCTGAAAACGCAGAAGCCGCTCTTAAACCGGTGGTTGACGAGCTGACTGGTGTAAAGCGGCAAGTGCATGCTATGACCGCTGCTGTGTTTGGTAAGCATCCTTCCTTTATGCTTTCAACATATCCTCTCATGCGTTGCCGGTTTACTGATGTTTGCAGTGATACAGGAACCCGCATTAGCCATCTGGGCTCTGATGTGCAGAAGAAGTTGAAAGCTGCCTACACGCTGATAGAGCAACTGTATACCGGCGCACAACGGATTATCTGCACCGCTTCGCATAATAAGCCACCCCCGACATTGATCAAGGATACCTTAGACAGGCTATCTATGCTACCTGCCCGGATAGAAGAGCTGAAGAGGTCTGCTGCAAGGGCTGGCGCTCTGACCGCGCTAACCCGGGCAAAAGCATGGGTGCCTGATCTTGATCCAACGGACGTGGCTAAAGGCTACCCAAGCTTGAAAGAGGACGAATCAGAATTTTGCACTGAAGATCTCCGTGCCATAAACCGGGAAGTACGTCCACTGGCTTGTCAACTTGCTGAATAAACTGATCTTTCACATTATCAGGCGAGTTATGATATCAATAATAAGCGGGTCGCTGCACCAGCTCCTGAAACTCAAAGCCTGATCCCTCCAATCCGTAAGCACACTTATGCCCCTGATATTGAACCGTCCACCCTTATAAGCGACGAAGCTGTGTTCCAAGCTTTAACTAGGATCAACTGGACAACTGTTGACTTCCAGCCGCTGGGTAGGGACGAAGAAGAAGAACCGGTGCAAGATGACCCGCAGCCGTCAGGTCAAGCTGCTCAGTGATCATAACCCGGGGGCCGGTTTAACCTTCCATACTGCAATGTTTATTGAGAAACAATTATTCCTTTGGGCACTGAAACGCCTTGTAATAGGCTAGTTAAAACACTTGGTCTGTTATGTCTTCGTGCATATTTATCTGCAACTGATGCGTGTTAATCCGCCATGCTTGAGATATGATGTTCATAATCCATAGCTATTTTATTCCTGTTGTTCCTGCAGATAAAAAGCTTAAAGCGCCCCGGCGGTTTACCACCGGGCGGGTCATGATACCCAACTATATATATGACCAAGTTTTATAACCTAGGTTGTAAAACATAACCAAGTATGGAAATATATGATACCTGCGACCTTTAGGCATAGTGTTGGCTGACCAACCTTGTAATGAAGGTAATAACCTTAATCCGGAGTAAAAGTATCTCTTGTTATATAATGCCGGTTTACAACAAAACCGTTCCGGGTTGTGATAAACACCGGCTTATTCCATACTGGTGACTATGAGTCAAAACCAGACCGGGCTGATAGTCTCCGGATTATAACTTGGTCATGTACTGACAACTTGTAGTTGACAGCCCAACCGGGTTGATAAACACTGGTTTGAAAACATCACAAATATTAGCAAAAGAAAAAGAAACTTAGCAAAAGGCAAATAAAACCGTTGTAGTCGAGGCTTTTCACGGGCTGCCAGGCCCCAAATTTGATCAAGAGGTGTTGCTATGGTTCGGGTTCGGCCAAGCCCCCAAGTGATGCTGTGGCATTACGCCGATCAAAAGGCATTGCTATGGTTCGGGTTCGACCAAGCCCCCAAGAGATTCTTTGGCTTTACGCCGATCAAGAGGCATAGCCATGGTTCGGGTTCGATCATGCTCCCAAGTGATGCTGTGGCATTACGCCGATCAAGAGGCGTGGCTATGGTTCGGATACGACCAAGCCCCCAAGTGATGTTGTGGCATTGCGCCGATCAAGAGGCGTGGCTATGGTTCGGATACGACCAAGCCCCCAAGTGATGCTGTGGCATTGCGCCGATCAAGAGGTGTAGCTATGGTTCGGATATGACCAAGCCCCCAAATGGTGTTGTGGAATTGCACCGATCAAGAGGTGTAGCTATGGTTCGGATACGACCAAGCCCCCAAGTGATCTGATATCAAGCTTTAAGAAGCTAAATCAAGGGGTCAACCGGACGCCGCTTTGTAAGCTCCATGTAACCACACGTGATGTAAGAAAACAACAGATACCCCGCTTTAGCTGAGGTTCCAGTTTATTATATTGATCATAATATATACAATGTCATAATATGTACATAAGCAGAGCCTGTAGCTCGAGTATAGTAGGGCCGAAGATGAGCAATATTCCACGGCCGGTTGGTCTCCTCTTCCGACTTACGTGAGTTTTTGTGCTCTCGAACATCGATTAGGTAGTACGACCCATTGTGCAGATCCTTGCTGACCACAAAAGGTCCTTCCCAAGGGGGGGATAGCTTGTGCATATCTGTCTGATTCTGGATGAGTCGAAGCACCAAATCTCCTTCTTGAAAGGTTCTGGTTCTAACCCGGTGGCTATGATAACGACACAGATCTTGCTGATAAATCGCCGAACGGGCTGCCGCCATGTCACGCTCCTCATCTAACAGGTCAGCGCTTCCTGCCGTGCCTTCTCATTATCCGCTTCAACATATGCCGCTACACGAGGTGAGTCATGACGGATGTCACTAGGAAGAACCGCTTCCGCTCCATAAACCATGAAGAACGGGGTGTAGCCTGTCAATCTATTGGGTGTGGTATTGATGCTCCATAACACTGAAGGTAACTCCTCAACCCAACAACCCGGCATCCGTTGCAAAGGAACCATAAGCCGGGGTTTGATGCCTTTCAAGATCTCTTGATTTGTCGGAGTAAATGGCCACGGGTAGCCTAATCGACTACCCATGTCTCTTCAAAAATTATCAGGCCATTTCAGCCTTCAAGCATTCAAGGCATTGGGCCGCCTTCCCCCGACCGGCTACCCCCGGAGCCGACTCCCTGAAGGCGACCCAGCCTCAGAAACCTCCCCCAAGATAACTACGAGATGGCCGACTCCAGGAAGCCGGCCACGGAGAACGCCGACTCCCAAGAGCCGGCCATGAAGAGCGCCGACTCCAAGAAGCCGGCCAAGACCGCACCCACCAAAACTACGCCCACATAATGGTGACAAGACGGGGTGTGGCCACAGTGCGGCCCACTACCCCCGAATCCCGAAGCAGGCATGGCCACAGGACGCCGTACGGGTCGGCTATCTCCTGTCCAGCTCGGCACTGTAGCCATGCTGGCCTCAACGCCATCCACGACAGACGCCAGTACGGCCCACGGGCGGCGGGCCCCTTTAGCCAGAGAGAGGCACGAAGGCGGCTCGGCCTCCCCCAGTCGGCCAGGGGCGTAGCCGGCCCCCAGAAGCCGGCTACCCCCTTCCCTCGAAACATGCGCCACATTAAGGAGACAAGACGAGGTAAGGCTACAGTGAGAGCCCTCGAGGCGGCACACTATAGCCACGCTTACCTCGACAAAGCCCTCGTCATCAAGGGCGAGGCTACAGTAAACAGCCGCCGACAAGACCCCCAGGCGGTGGGGCCGGCCTGTCGACCAAGAGGCCGGTAGCCGGCGGGACCCACCAGTCGGCGGGACCCAATGGCCGGCGGAGAAGCCGGCGAGCACAGACACTAACGACTGGGACCCGCGCCCAGCCGGATTACAATTGTACCCCGGGGGTAGGCCTATATAAACCCCCGGGGCACCCATGCAAAGGGTTGGCTTCTTAGAGTTACACACACCATATAGAGAGGGAAGCGAGAGCTAGACTTGCTCTTCTCCTCCGTTGAACCACACAGCTGAAGGAGCACTTGTAGCTACTCTTTCTGACCTAGTGATCATGCGGAGACCCCGCAGAGCAGGACTAGGGGTGTTATCTCCACGGAGAGCCCCGAACCTGGGTAAGATTCACCGGCGAGCATGTCTTCGCCTCATCCCGTTTCCAGGCACCGGCGACGTCTTACTGGCTCCCACAAAGATAAGCCATCCGTTGGCATATGTCGCACCTACCACCCGACATTTGGCGCCCACCGTGGGGCCAGGTGCACTGTCGTCCGGAGACCTGTTCTGGACGGGAACCCTTTTTCTCCCCCGCGAGCGCAGCCAGCCTACTGCGCCCGATGGCGTTTGCCCCGACGCGCTGCAAAGCATCGACGACGCCTGCGCGGCAAGCTGCCTCGCCGATCTGCTCGGCGAGGCTCGCACCTCCGACGAGCCCGCGTCCGACGCGGGCACGGACTACCCCGAGAGCCGCCTCGTCAGCCTCCTCGACCAACTTCCCGTCTCCAGCGAGCCTGCTGCAGACTTGGAGTCGGTCGGCTCCACCGACCCGATGCTTGTCGATTCCGACACGGCATCGCTCGACGCCTACCCCTCCGACGTGGTGGTCTTCGACGACCCTCTCCCACGGGCTGACAGCGGCAGCAACGCTGTCACCGAAGTGTTGGTCATCAGCCACGTCGCCAACTCGGGGGAGAACGCCCACGACGCCCTGCAAGCGGCGATGCACGACTTATCCGTCCCCATCCCGGCCGACGCCGACGCCGAGACCTTGGAGGCACGCCGCCTCGCCCTCATCGCGGAAGGCCAGAAGATAGCCTCCATGAGAGGCCTCACGGAGGCCCACCAGCGCGAAGTCGACCGCTCCGCCTTCGGTACGCCGCCACGTAGCGGGCCGAGCCGTGCCGGTTCGTCCAGAAGCGCGGCGCGGCTATCGCCAGCATGCTGGGGGCAGATCGCCCCGTCTACGCCACCCCGCTCGAGAATCTACGAGCCGCTCAGGCGGCCACTGAAGAGCTAAATGGGCTGGGAGCCCATGAGCTCCCCTACATGACAAGGCGGATCCAGCAGCTGATCGACGCGGCCGCAGAACGGCACGAAGCCGGCGCCCGCGCTGATAGTCATCCCCCGCGCCGGGAGCACGCCGCGACGTCCCGGTCGCCGACTGCGAGCGGCGCTCGCGTGAGGAAAGACAAGGAGCCGGCTGCTAGCCGCAGCCGGACTCGTATCACCATCGAGCGCGACGCGGAAGGCCGCCCTCGAGCGGTGGAGCGCTAGGGAAATCCGCCTCCTCCCCCGCCTCGAGGGGAGAGATACCCCACCCCGCCGCCTGTCACGCGTCCGACTCTTGGTGGCCGAGTAGGCCACCGTGAAGGAGTCGGCGAGAACGACGCCGGCCACCGGATCGACCGCCTAGCTCGGTCCCTGGTGCTAGAAGAAGAAGATGATGTTGGTCCACCATGCTTTGGCCCCCGCATCCGCGATGAGCCCTTCCCCAAAGGGTTCTCGCTTCCCAGAGACACGCGCAAGTACAACGGCTCTGTGAAGCCGGAAGATTGGCTCATCGACTACTCCACTGCTGTCAGCATAGCCAACGGCAATCGGCGCGTGGCCGTGAAGTACGCCCCCCTCATGCTGCAAGGCACGGCGTGCACCTGGCTCAACAGCCTCAAGCCCTCCAGCATCAACAGCTGGCTGGACTTCACGGAAGTCTTTGTCCGTAACTTCACCAGCACGTACAAGCGGCCACCCAAGCCTCGCCAGCTCTCCCTATGCGTCCAGGGACCAAACGAGTCGACCCGCGACTACCTCACGCGGTGGTCCGAGCTCCGCAACTCCTGCGAGGGGGTGCACGAGGTTCAGGCCATCGAGTACTTCACCGCCGGGTGCCGAGAGGGCACCCTCCTCAAGCACCGACTCCTCTGCGATGAGCCGGCTACCCTCGAGGAACTGCTGGTCATCGCGGACAAGTACGCCATGGTCGACTCCTCGATGAAGACCGAGCTTCGAGTGGACGCCTCTGGGAAGGTGATCGCTCCGGCTCCCAAGACGCCGGCTGGCGACTCCAATCGGCGCCCCTACCAGAATGATCATAAGCGCAAGGCCCCTATGCCGCCCTCCACCAGTCAGCAGGTGGCCACAGTTTAAGATGAGCAGCCCGAAGAACGGCCCGCTCCCAAGAAGAAGGGTGGCAGGCCGGCTTGCCAGCCAGCTTTCTCCTACGAGCAGACTCTCGACGCCCCCTGCAAATTCCACAGCGGCGCGAAGCCGTCCAACCACACGACCCGAAAGTGCCACTGGCTCACACGAATCTCCAATGGCGAGGGGCTGGTGCCGCCTCTGCCTCCCGGCCCGCCGCCTCCAGCCCCCCCAGCAGCCGGCGGCTCGGCCGGCAGTCGGAGCCATTCAAGAGGAGTTCCCTGAAGAGCACGCCGCCTACGTCGTCTTCACAAGCCAAGTTGAAGACAAGCGTAGTCGGCGCCGTCAGCATCAAGAGGTCAACGCAGTCGCCTCTGGCGCTCCCGAGTTCATGCACTGGTCCGAGAAGCACATCAACTGGAGCCAGGCCGACCACCCAGAGGTGATGCCATCCCCTGGCTCCTACGCACTAGTCTTGGATGTCACCCTCGCGACAGAGAGGCGAGCAGCCCGATTCTCCCGCGTCCTGATCGATGGCGGAAGCAGTATCAATATACTATACCGCGATACCATGGAGAAGCTGAACATCAAGGCGAAGCAGCTCATGCCAAGCCGGACCGTGTTCCATGGCATCGTGCCCGGCTTGTCTTGTTCCCCGATCGGCACGATCAAGATGGATGTTCTCTTCGGAGACAAGGATCATTTTCGCCGAGAAGCGATCTGGTTCGAGGTAGTGGATCTGGAGAGCCCCTACCATGCTTTGCTTGGCCGACCTGCTCTGGCCAAGTTCATGGTTGTGCCCCACTATGCCTACCTGAAGATGAAGATGCCGAGCTCGAAGGGGATTATCACCGTAGTCGGCGACTACAAGAAGTCCATCGAGTGCGCCATGGCCAGCAGTCGGCTGGCCGAGTCCCTCGTAGTGGCAGAAGAGAAGAAGATGCTGGAGCGGGTTGTGGCCATGGCCGGCAAGCAGCCGGCTTTGTCCCCCAGCCCCAAAGATTATGATGCGCAGGGCTCCTTCCAGCCGGCCAAGGAGACGAAGAAGATACCTTTGGACCCGGAGAATCCGGAGAGGTTTGCTCTCATTGGGGCAAACCTGGACAGTAAATAGGAAGGCGAGCTCGTCGACTTCCTCCGTGAGAATCGAGACGTCTTCGCATGGTCCCCAAAGGACATGCCGGGTGTCCCGAAGGATTTCGCCGAGCACAAATTGCACGTCCGAGCCGACGCGAAGCCGGTCAAGCAGCCCCTCCGCCAACTGTCAGAAGAGAAGCGAAGAATCGTAGGAGAAGAGATAGCCAGGCTCCTCGCCGCTGGCTTTATTATGGAAGTATTCTTTCCAGAGTGGCTTGCCAACCCATTCTTGGTTTTGAAAAAGAATAACAAGTGGCGTATGTGTATAGACTACACCAGCTCAACAAGGCCTGCCCCAAGGATCCGTTTGCTTTGCCACGGATTGACCAAGTGATAGACTCCACAGCCGGATGCGAGCTGTTGAGTTTTTTGGATGCCTACTCAGGGTACCATCAAATCAAGTTGGACCCAGCAGACCGACTGAAGACTGCCTTCATCACACCATTCGGAGCTTTCTGTTACCTGACTATGACATTCGACCTAAGGAATGCCGGTGCCACTTTTCAGCGTTGCATGCAGGAATGCCTCCTCAAGCAACTCGGCAGAAATGCCCACGTCTACGTAGACGACATTGTGGTGAAGACAGAGAAGCGCGGTACCCTGCTGGAGGACCTCAAAGAAACATTCGCCAACTTGCGCCGATTCCAAATCAAGCTCAACCCCGAGAAATGCGTGTTCGGAGTACCAGCCGGCCAGTTGTGACACCCAAAAATTTTATTTTGGTTTTATCAAAATCTTTATTTGATCTGAGGGAGGTTATTTAAATTTTTCTTCTAAAGGACTCTCCTTCTCAAAAAATTTCTTTTATAACAAGTATTTTATTTGGTTCCATCCAAAACTTGATCTTTGGTTATGGAGGTTTTCCATCTTGTGTTGGCTCAACACCAATGTTTTTCATTGGAAAAGTTTTTGAAAATCTTTTTTTAAAATGGCCCTATGGCTTATGGAGTGATCCTTTCCCCTTTCAAAATCTCCTCTTGCCATGACATAAGTTGAAATCCCCTCCCAAAAAGCCATTCCCCATCTTTGTGTCAAGATAAACTTCAAATCCAGCAAGTTGAACTCCCCCATGATTTTGTTTCCATTTATTTCTAATCAAAATCTTTTTCTGTCCTCTACTTTGGCTCTTGGAGATTTACAAAGGAACTACCATTTCTCCTTTGAGTTTTGCCTCCAAACAAATTTCCCTGGCTAGTCCTTAGAACCCTCAACCAGGATCCATGAAGATCCACTGGTCTCCAGTTCAAAATTTTCAAATTGTGCTTGCTGCAAGTTTGGACCACATTTGTGAAATTTGATGAAATTCATTTGTTTTCTCCTCCTAAAAATCTGAGAAAATTCAGGCAGCCTCTGGATGCATCGAGAGGTCACCTCACCAAGTCCCAGCTCCAGAAAAAAATTTCCTCATGCCAAATCATATCGTCGAACACCTGAAGGGCACTGTTACTGTCAAGTTCAGAAAGTTCAGTAAATAGTTTCAGAAGCCGCTGTCGTTTTCTTCAGAACCTCTCCTCGATCTCGCCAGTAGCCGCGGTGGCGCCTTACGCCCTGTGCCTCCTTCTTATCCCTGCGCCGCACGATCTCCTGGAAGCTTGCGGGCGTCGGCGACAAGCTGGTGGAGGTGCGCCTCCCCGTGAGTGGCAGCAGCAGCGCCCATTGCGGCTGCCAGAGAGGCGCAGCGTTGGACGGCGCCGTCCAGCGCCGCCCAAGCCACCAGAGGCCACCGCGTGGCCGTCCACTCACCTGTGCACGCTGCAGGTCCGTCGTCGTGAACTGGTAGGCGCGGAGCGCGCTCCCTGCCGCCGTCGTGCCCGTACGGACGTTCCGTCGAGGGCCAGTGCATTACGCAAGCCCGACCGAGGTTTGAGCAGAGAAACGGCGCCAGTGATCCTCCACGATGATGCCTAGCCTCCTAAACCCCCTGCCCAACCTCTGCCTCGCCGTAATTGCTCGCCGGAGTTATCCCGTTCATGGCCACCTCCTCGGATCGCCTATAAAAGGAGGTCCCGAGCTTGAACTCGAACCCGCACCACCTCTACACACCACTAGTACCACGCCAAGCCACTGGAAGAGCCCCGAGGGAGTCTTCTTCCCCTACTCCGGCCACCTCGACCCGCTTCGGGATCCAGCTCGATCCACTCCCGTGCGTGCACCCCTACCTCTCAGCTCATGCCAGTAGTTTCCTAGTGCTTCCACATCTCTGACCCGCGCATCAATTTGAAGTTTGCAGCACCCACCGGAGAGCTCCACCCTCGCCCGAACCACCGTCCGCCGGAGATAGTGTCGCCGTCGACGTGGTGCTCTCCGACGGTCTAGTCCACCACCCACCGACGCGGAAGAACACCCTGAACCCGTAGGTACCCTCCGATCGCTCTGCCTCGCCGTGGTTCAACGCCTGCGACCACCGCAGCCTTCGGGCGCCGGCGAGCTCTGTTGGAAGTTTTGAACCTGACGGGTGGGACCCCCCCGTCAGCCTCTCTTCTTTTCCCCTTCGAACTGTTTTCTGAAAGCGCCTTCGGGCAAAATGTGTTTTCTCTCCGGGCTAACGTATTTCCTACCGAACCGTTTTCTGTTTTCTCAAACAAGCCCCTGGATCTTTTCTGTTTCATCACAGATCAGTCCTTGGACTAAAACCCTTATATCTTTTAAATAAAAGATGCTTTTTGATTGATTCTTTTTCTGTCAGTCTTATATTTTTGTCTAGTTTTTTATAGTATTTATTTGGAAAAGTTTTGGAACAATTTTTATACACGCAACGGTTTTCACGTTAGTATACGGTTTCGATATACCGTAGGTTCCGGAGGAGGTGACGGAGCCGCGAACTTCGCCGAGCTAGACTCCGACTTCTCCGAACCAGGCAAGCATGTTTGAACCTTTGATATGATGGGTGTTTTGCATGTTTGCTTCAATGGTTTGTGCATGGCATATGAGCATCGGTGAGTGTTACGTTGCATACAAGGCAACTAACCGTGTGCTTCGATGTTTACTGTGAACTTTTGATGAGAGATGACCTATCATGTGGTGACATGAGAGGTAGTAAGATGGTATTGTTGTAGCATGCCAGTCTTATGTCATCCAATAAACTCCGACGTTAACGTGGGCTGACGCACGTTACCGTTCTTCCCCGTTCGTGCTGCCACATGTTTTCTGCAAAGAATACGGTTTAGTAAGTTGCTAACCTCTTTCCTTGTACACACAAAATAGAGGGGCCGGGATGAGGGTTCCATGGCCCTGGATTACAGCCAGTCATCCGGTCAAGGGGCATGGGTGTTTCCGGTTGGGACCGAGAGGGGGGCACCCCTTAGAGCACGCGGTATAAATTTGATCCCATGCTACGCGAGGTTGTAGCCTCCCTGTCTCAAGGTTTTTCTTGAACGTTGCTTGGGGTGATTCCTGGCATCGGAATGTGGAATGGGTGTGTACTGGTTAGTTGTGTTTCTCCTAAAATACCGTAAACGGAACTAGTCCCTTGTGACTACTTAAATCCGTTGGATGTGGTTAAGAGTACAAACTCTGCAGAGTCAAACCTTCCGAGTCATCATGTCCATGGTCAAGGACCGTGGCTAGTATATCCATATCCATGTCAGTCCCTGTGTCAGTCTCCGTGGTAATCCCCGGTGAACAAGCTTGAGTGGTAAACCCGGTTAAACGTTATTCCGTGGATGGACTAACCTTTTATTATTTCGTACCTGAGTATTTCCTTGAAATGATTTGACTTCATGAGCTACTGAAATATTGAGTTATGAAATATAAGCCCTTTATGTGATGTCGCTCAGACGTCCGACTGTGGCACCCTTGTCATTTACTTTCAATATAAGCCCTTTATGTGATGTCGCTCAGACGTCCGACTGTGGCACTCTTGTCATTTACTTTTGATATAAGCCCTTTATGTGATGTCGCTCAGACGTCCGACTGTGGCACTCTTGTCATTTACTTTTGATATAAGCCCTTTATGTGATGTCGCTCAGACATCCGACTGTGGCACACTCGTTATTTACTTTTGATATAAGCCCTTTACGTGATGTCGCTCAGATGTCCGACTGTGGCACGCTCATTATTTACTTTTGATATAAGCCCTTTACGTGATGTCGCTCTGACGTCCGACTGTGGCATGCTCGTTATTTACTTTTGATATAAGCCCTTTACGTGATGTCGCTTAGACGTCCGACTGTGGCACGCACTGTCATTTATATTCCATTATAAGCCCTTTATGTGGTGTCGCCCTGACGCCCGACTGCGGCATTGTTAATTTAGTTCTATCCTTTCGAGGGGTCATCTAGACACTCGATTGGCCTTCAGTATTACATTGGGATTTCGGGAGGACTACCGCCCGACTTCCTTTTTAATTCCCATGCATAGCTATTTTATTACCTGAGTGCGCATTATTAATCTGTTCATATGCATCATGTTTGCATTTGTTATATCTTATGTCCAAACTGTCTTGCGAGTACTTTCATAGTACTCACCTGGCTTGTTGATTTGGCCAGATGTTGACGAAGGCGATCTCATGGATGAAGAGTTTGATAGTGAGTCCGACGCCTAGAGGAGTCCCAGTCAGTCCCGTGCGATCCTGGATATTTGTCACTTGTATTATATACGCTTCCGCCACCCACAATAAGAATCCTCGAGCCTCACTCCGACGCTCGAAGAGCTGTTAGATTCAGGAGTCATGTCACCCACTTCACTGTGACATATCCACCACCGCTTTTATTACGAGTCAGTAGTATGCCACCATACCCCCCCTTGTGTCATATCCGCCTTTATGTATATTATCGGCGTGCTTGCAATAAATTGTTGAGCAGCCTCCGCTCAACCTTGTATTATATTTAGTACTCCTGGATATTTCTGTAATCAAGAAATTTCCTACCAGTAAGAAGGAATTCTTCTCTACTGGTCCGTAAAAGGGATCGGTTTCTCAATAAATGTTTTATTGGAAAACCGGTCGTGACAAGCTTGGTACCAGAGCCAGGCTGACTGTAGGAAGCCACTAGGTGCGATCGCTAATCGGTTATTAGCGTTTTTAGTGCTTTTTCAGCATTTTGCAAATGTAGCTATTTTCTATTGGTCATCATAAATTTATGATTTGACTACTCAGAATTTTTGCCTACTTTTCTAGATGGCTGGCAGCGACTGCGAGACTCGGGTGTTCACTAATGTGCCCGAGGGGTTTGTCAAACTCCTCGTCTCCATCACCAAGCTCATGATCGGGCCAGCGACTCGTCCGGAGTTCACGCTTTACCAGCACAAGCTCAGCGACGACGTGTCTATGCACCAGGCCGTGGTGCAATTCAAGGGAGGACGTTCTGCGTCTCGCCACTTCCGTTTTGTGGGAAGGGCCATGCCTACGGAGAGGCATGCCATGCAGATGGCCGCCCGTGAGGCGATAGCTCGTCTTCGGGATGTTCTTCCTACGATGAAGACTCGTCGCTACCGCCACCTCCCATGCCATGTGCCATATACATGTCACTATGCATTCGCCTGCCATAGGGGAGAGAGGGATGAAGCTATCGAGATGCTTGTAGAGTATCTCAAAGCTATGGAGGCAGCTTTCGACAACCTCGTGGACGATCTTGTGGCTGCCCGCATGGACTTAGTTCGGGGATGTTCTGCCAACAGGAGGGAACTTCTCCACACGGCACCGCCACTGACTTTCGTCTCGTCCTCAGCATCCTATTCACCTGCCATTTTGGCCACCGCTCGCCGTCTGCCTACCACTAAGGAGTTCGACCCGGTCATTGCTCCTACTCCAGTCAGAGCTGCACCGCCTGCCGCACCCACACCACCGCATGTCGCACCCGCGCCATCTCCTCAGCGCAGTGCTACGCGCCTGGAGCCTATTAGGGAGGAGGTGGAGGTTGAGTCTCCTGCGCCGCTGGGTCTTACCCTCGGCAGGCAGAAGGACATCCTCACCATCTCCGACTGAGTGCGCCTAGCAGCCGTGTGGTGTACCCGCTTGTATGATATGTTTTATATGTACATAGGTTTGGTGAGAAGTAGTTTGTGTGCGCATCATGTAGGAACTCCGAGAAGTGCACTAGCCTAATAACATGTCAGGAATGTGTACGCACATCCTGAGTGCTGTATCGTATAATTACATATCGCGTGTAAGATATGTGCTGAGCAGTTCTTCTCCGTGCGAAATCAAATATTTTCTTGAAAAAAATCTTGAGGTCTTTTAAATTTTTGCCTTCGCAAAATTTTCCTTGTGCCACACAGTTCTTCTCATGAGTTTTGCAAAATAATACCCCAGAGTGGAAAATGTCTCGTCCATGGACTCGTTCCATGCCAAATCCACCAGAAGAAGTTTATGGAACACAGACAAGCAACAACTTCACACAGGGGCAGTCTAGTCAATAGGACAGCGAGGCAGCCTTATCTCAAGTATGCCGCCTTTTCGAACAAAGCCAGCAGCAACACCAAGAAATGATGAATCACGTCATCAATATGGGAAATCACCGTGAGACATACCAACCGCACTCCAAGTTGTCTGAACTACAGAAGACACGCCCTCCGACGTTTGCTCACACTGATAGGCCGCTTGAAGCCGATGATTGGCTTCAAGACATCGAAAGAAAGCTGATTATTGCGCAATGTTCAGATCATGAGAAGGTGCTTTATGCACCTCACTACCTCACTGGAGCAGTTGCCGCATGGTGGGAAAACTTCCTACACATGCATCCCAGTGAACATAACATCACCTGGGAGGAGTTTAAGGAAGGTTTTCGTGGGGCGCACATCCCCAGGAGCATCATAAAAATCAAGAAAAGGGAGTTCGATGACCTCAAGCAGAGAGGCATGACAGTGACGGAATACAACAGTCAGTTTACCCAGCTATCTCGTTATGCCTACGATGATCATATGACTGAGAACAAAAGGATGGAAAAAATTTGGACGGCCTGGCGCCAGCACTAAAATGCCAACTGGTCGTACACACTTTTCCCGATTTTAGAACTCTGGTTGACAAGGCCATTACATTGGAGAATGAGCGCCGTAGCCTGGAGGATATTCGCAAGTGAAAAAGGGACAAGACGGCTCATGCTCGCAGCAACCGGAGCAAGACTGATGTTCAGATGAATGAAGCAAGAAAATCCACGACTACTACTCTAAGGCCAACCAGACAGTTTCATTCAAGGGACAAGGACTTCACGTACCGCCCAGGTGTCACTTTCTATGCTTGTGGAGAGGAAGGTCACTATGCCAAGCAGTGCCCAAAGCCGAGGAACTCGGCCCCCAAGCCGAACAATGGTGGGAATAATCCAGCCCCCAGGCGTAACAATTTCAACCCCAGCAACAATCACAAGAAAGGTCACCTGAACCATGTGACCAAGGAAGAAGCACAGAATGCCCCAGATATCATGCTCGGTACGTTCCCTGTCAACACAATACCTGCCATGGTTTTGTTTGATTCTGGAGCTTCTCACTCGTTCATTTCGAAGAGTTTTGTTTTGCAACATGGTTTTCCGATACTTTCTTTGGAAAAGTCTATGATCATCAAGTCCCCCGGGAATAAGCAGGTCACTCAGAGTTACTGCCAAGGAGTGATTATTGAGTTTGAAGGACTAAAGTTTCAAGCGAATCTCATCGTGTTGGAAAATAAAGGACTGGATGTTATCCTAGGGATGGACTGGTTAACCACCAACAAGGGATTTATCGACTGTTTCAATCGACTGTGATTCTCACTCATCATCACGGCAAGACAATAAAAGTTACAGCTCAAGAGAGACCACGGTCACGGCAACCAAAGTTGAACAAGGTGAACATTTCAGAATTGAGAAAAGTTCCAGTGGTTTGTGAGTTTCCCGACGTATTTCCTGAAGAACTACCAGGCATGCCACCAGACCGGGAGATAGAATTCAGCATTGAACTAGCACCTGGCACCACCCCCATTTACAAGAAACCTTATAGAATGGCACCCTCCGAGTTGGTAGAATTGAAGAAGCAAATAAAAGAATTACTGGACAAAGGATTTATACGAGCCAGCTCCTCACCTTGGGGTTCACTAGTATTATTCGCCAAGAAAAAGGATGGGACACTGAGATTGTGTATAGATTATCGAGATCTCAATATGGTCACCATCAAAAACAAATATCTGATGCCACGGATAAATGATTTGTTTGACCAGCTCGCACAAGCCAAGGTGTTCTCAAAAATTGATTTAAGATCGGGATATCACCAATTAAAAGTGCGGACAGAAGATATCCCTAAGACAGCATTCACCTCCAGATACGGATTATATGAGTTCACAGTAATGCCGTTTGGACTGACGAACGCCCCCGCATATTTCATCCACCTCATGAACAAAGTGTTTATGAGATTTATGGACAAATTTGTTGTGGTGTTCATTGACGATATTCTGGTATACTCAAGGACACCAGAAGAACATGCTGAACATCTCAGAATTGTATTGGGAGAATTAAGGAAACACAAATTGTACGCCAAATTTAGCAAGTGTGAATTTTGGCTAAGACAAGTTGGTTTTCTAGGCCACATATTGACCCAAGAAGGCGTGGCCGTAGACCCAGAAAAAGTCAAAGCCATACTTGACTGGAAGCCACCAGCCAGCGTAACAGATGTACGGAGTTTCCTAGGAATGGCTGGATATTACCGAAGGTTTATTGAAGGATTCTCCACCGTGGCAAAACCAATGACACAGTTACTCAAGAAAGACAAGAAATTTGTATGGACTGAAGCGTGCGAGAAAAGCTTCCAAGAGCTCAAAAAGAAACTAACAACAGCACCGGTTTTGGTTGTGCCGGACATACACAAGAGTTTTGAAGTGTATTGTGACGCATCCCGAAAGGGCCTCGGGTGCGTATTGATGCAGGACGGCAAAGTTGTCGCATATGCTTCCAGGCAACTACGGAAGCATGAGGAAAATTATCCTACTCATGACTTGGAGCTAGCAGCAGTCATCCATGCACTCAAAGAGTGGAGACACTTTTTGCTGGGAAATCGTTGTGAAATATATACAGACCATAAGAGCCTTAAATATATTTTCACGCAGCCAGAGCTCAATTTGCGACAATGACGCTGGTTGGAATTGGTCAAGGACTATGATGTCGGCATTCACTACCATCCAGGGAAAGCAAATGTAGTGGCAGATGCTCTTAGTCGGAACCCCAGCTCGGGCAACGATACTCCACAGAACTTGAGGCCTGAGTTTCAGCAGGAGTTCCCTAAACTCAACATGGTGATAGTCTCTGAGGGCAACGTATCAAATCTGGAGATAGAACCCACCCTAATGGAACGAATTAAGAAGGCTCAGCATGGACATCCCAGCATCGAAGGTATAAAGAGAAAATTGAGACTTGGCAAGGCTTCAGAGTTCGTCACAGACAATGAGGGAATATTATGGTACGGGGACAGACTTTGCGTACCAAACATTGAGGACCTTAAAATGGCAAATCCTAACCGAAAGCCACACTGCCCCATATTCAATCCACCCTGGAGGAACCAAAATGTACAAAGACATTCAGGAAAGATTTTGGTGGCACGGCATGAAGAGGGATATAGCCGCATTCATTGCTTGTTGTGATTCGTGTCAGCGCATTAAAGCTGAGCACCAAAAACCAGCAGGGCTGCTACAGCCAAACAGGATACCTGAGTGGAAATGGGACGAAATTGGAATGGATTTTATCGTCGGACTACCTCGATCGCAATGCGGAAATGATGCTATATGGGTCATCACAGATAGGCTAACCAAGGTAGCACATTTCATTCCCGTGAAGACGACCTACTCCACTCAGAGGCTTGCTAAGCTTTATCTCGCCCGTATAGTTTGTCTGCATGGAGTCCCAAAGACTATAATATCCGACCGAGGCACTCAATTTGTCTCTAAATTTTGGGATCACTTACAACAAGCTCTGGGCACGCAACTAGCTATCAGTACAACGTACCACCCCCAGACTGATGGACAAACGGAGCGCGTGAACCAAATCCTAGAAGACATGCTGAGAGCCTGTGTTCTCACTTATGGATCTAGTTGGGAAGAAAGTTTGCCGTATGCCGAGTTCGCATACAACAACAGTTACCAAGCCAGCCTACAAATGGCACCTTTTTGAAGCATTGTACGGACGGAGATGTCGTACCCCATTAAACTGGTCAGAAACAGGTGACAGTCGCATCTTCGGCCCAGACATGCTCAAGGAAGCCGAGGAGAAAGTTAAACAGATCAGGGACAGACTCAAGACAGCTCAAAGCCGACAAAAGAGCTACTACGATCGAAAACATCGTGAGGTCAGCTTTGAACCCGGTGAATATGTATACCTACGAGTGTCCCCTATGAGGGGCCTGCAACGGTTCAAAATTAAAGGGAAGCTAGCCCCAAGATTTATTGGACCCTTCTGTGTAATTGCACGAAGAGGCACAGTAGCCTACCAGCTGGACCTACCCAAAGAGCTGTCAGACGTCCATGACGTGTTCCACGTCTCACAGTTGAGGACATGCGTGAGCAACCCGGAAAAGCATGTATCTCATGAGAGCATTGATGTGCAACCAGACCTCACCTACAGAGAGCGACCAGTAAAAATATTGGAAGAGTCTGAAAGGAGAACCCGTCAGAAAACAACAAAAAATTTCAAGGTTCAGTGGAGCAATCACACCAAGGATGAAGCTACATGGGAAAGAGAGGATTTTCTTCAGGCAGAGTACCCACATCTATTTGAGGATCAGCTGAAATCTCAGGGACGAGATTTTTCCTAAGGGGGTAGGTGTTGTGACACCCAAAAAATTTATTTTGGTTTTATCAAAATCTTTATTTGATCTGAGGGAGGTTATTTAAAATTTTCTTCTAAAGGACTCTCCTTCTCAAAAAAATTCTTTTATAACAAGTATTTTATTTGGTTCCATACAAAACTTGATCTTTGGTTTTGGAGGTTTTCCATCTTGTGTTGGCTTAACACCAATGTTTTTCATTGGAAAAGTTTTTGAAAATCTTTTTTTAAAATGGCCCTATGGCTTATGGAGTGATCCTTTCCCCTTTCAAAATCTCCTCTTGCCATGACATAAATGGAAATCCCCTCCCAAAGAGCCATTCCCCATCTTTGTGTCAAGATAAACTTCAAATCCAGCAAGTTGAACTCCCCCATGATTTTGTTTCCATTTATTTCTAATCAAAATCTTTTTCTGTCCTCTACTTTGGCTCTTGGAGATTTACAAAGGAACTACCATTTCTCCTTTGAGTTTTGCCTCCAAACAAATTTCCCTGGCTAGTCCTTAGAACCCTCAACTAGGATCCATGAAGATCCACTGGTATCCAGTTCAAAAATTTCAAATTGTGCTTGCTGCAAGTTTGGACCATATTTGTCAAATTTGATGAAATTCATTTGTTTTCTCCTCCTAAAAATCTGAGAAAATTCAGGCAGCCTCTGGATGCATAGAGAGGGCACCTCACCAAGTCCCAGCTCCAGAAATTTTTTTCCTCTTGCCAAATCATATCGTCGAACACCTGAAGGGCACTGTTACTGTCAAGTTCAGAAAGTTCAGTAAACAGTTTCAGAAGCCGCTGTCGTTTTCTTCAAAACCTCTCCTCGATCTCGCCAGTAGCCGCGGTGGCGCCTTGCGCCCTGCGCCTCCTTCTTATCCCTGCGCCGCACGATCGCCTGGAAGCTTGCGGGCGTCAGCGACGAGCTGGTGGAGGTGCGCCTCCCCGTGAGTGGCAGCAGCAGCGCCCATTGCGGCTGCCAGAGAGGCGCAGCGTTGGACGGCGCCGTCCAGCGCCGCCCAAGCCACCAGAGGCCACCGCGTGGCCGTCCACTCACCTGTGCACGCTGCAGGTCCGTCGTCGTGAACTGGTAGGCGCGGAGCGCGCTCCCTGCCGCCGCCGTGCCCGTATGGCCGTTCCGTCGAGGGCCAGTGCATTACGCAATCCCGACCGAGGTTTGAGCAGAGAAACGGCGCCAGTGATCCTCCACGATGATGCCTAGCCACCTAAACCACCTACCCAACCTCTGCCTCGCCGTAATTGCTCGCCGGAGTTATCCCGTTCACGGCCACCTCCTCGGATCGCCTATAAAAGGAGGTCCCGAGCTCGAACTCGAACCCGCACCACCTCTACACACCACTAGTACCACGCCAAGCCACTGGAAGAGCCCCGAGGGAGTCTTCTTCCCCAACTCCGGCCACCTTGACCCGCTTCGGGATCCAGCTCGATCCACTCCCGTGCATGCACCCCTACCTCTCAGCTCATGCCAGTAGTCTCCTAGTGCTTCCACATCTCTGACCCGCGCATCAATTTGAAGTTTGCAGCACCCACCGGAGAGCTCCACCCTCGCCCGAACCACCGTCCGCCGGAGATAGTGTCGCCGTCGACGTGGTGCTCTCCGACGGTCTAGTCCACCACCCACCGACGCGGAAGAACACCCTGAACCCGTAGGTACCCTCCGATCGCTCTGCCTCGCTGTGGTTCAACGCCTGCGACCACCGCAGCCTTCGGGCGCCGGCGAGCTCTGTTGGAAGTTTTGAACCTGACGGGTGGGACCCCCCCGTCAGCCTCTCTTCTTTTCCCCTTCGAACTGTTTTCTGAAAGCGCCTTCGGGCAAAATGTGTTTTCTCTCCGGGCTAACGTATTTCCTACCGAACCGTTTTCTGTTTTCTCAAACAAGCCCCTGGATCTTTTCTGTTTCATCACAGATCAGTCCTTGGACTAAAACCCTTATATCTTTTAAATAAAAGATGCTTTTTGATTGATTCTTTTTCTGTCAGTCTTATATTTTTGTCTAGTTTTTTATAGTATTTATTTGGAAAAGTTTTGGAACAATTCTTATACACGCAACGGTTTTCACGTTAGTATACGGTTTCGATATACCGTAGGTTCCGGAGGAGGTGACGGAGCCGCGAACTTCGCCGAGCTAGACTCCGACTTCTCCGAACCAGGCAAGCATGTTTGAACCTTTGATATGATGGGTGTTTTGCATGTTTGCTTGAATGGTTTGTGCATGGCATATGAGCATCGGTGAGTGTTACGTTGCATACAAGGCAACTAACCGTGTGCTTCGATGTTTACTGTGAACTTTTGATGAGAGATGACCTATCATGTGGCGACACGAGAGGTAGTAAGATGGTTTTGTTGTAGCATGCCAGTCTTATGTCATCCAATAAACTCCGATGTTAACGTGGGCTGAGCCACGTTACCGTTCTTCCCCTTTCGTGCTGCCACATGTTTTCTGCAAAGAATACGGTTTAGTAAGTTGCTAACCTCTTTCCTTGTACACACAAAATAGAGGGGCCGGGATGAGGGTTCCATGGCCCTGGATTACAGCCAGTCATCCGGTCAAGGGGCATGGGTGTTTCCGGTTGGGACCGAGAGGGGGGCACCCCTTAGAGCGCGCGGTATAAATTTGATCCCATGCTACGCGAGGTTGTAGCCTCCCCGTCTCAAGGTTTTTCTTGAACGTTGCTTGGGGTGATTCCTGGCATCGGAATGTGGAATGGGTGTGTACTGGTTAGATGTGTTTCTCCTAAAATACCGTAAACGGAACTAGTCCCTTGTGACTACTGAAATCCGTTGGCTGTGGTTAAGAGTACAAACTCTGCAGAGCGAGTCATCGTGTCCATGGTCAAGGACCGTGGCTAGTATATCCATATCCATGTCAGTCCCTGTGTCAGTCTCTGTGGTAATCCCCGGTGAACAAGCTTGAGTGGTAAACCTGGTTGAACGTTATTCCGTGGATGGACTAACCTTTTATTATTTCGTACCTGAGTATTTCCTTGAAATGATTTGACTTCATGAGCTACTGAAATATTGAGTTATGAAATATAAGCCCTTTATGTGATGTCGCTCAGACGTCCGACTGTGGCACCCTTGTCATTTACTTTCAATATAAGCCCTTTATGTGATGTGGCTCAGACGTCCGACTGTGGCACTCTTGTCATTTACTTTTGATATAAGCCCTTTATGTGATGTCGCTCAGACGTCCGACTGTGGCACTCTTGTCATTTACTTTTGATATAAGCCCTTTATGTGATGTCGCTCAGACGTCCGACTGTGGCATGCTCGTTATTTACTTTTTATATAAGCCCTTTACGTGATGTCGCTCAGACGTCCGACTGTGGCACGCTCGTTATTTACTTTTGATATAAGCCCTTTACGTGATGTCGCTCAGATGTCCGACTGTGGCACGCTCGTTATTTACTTTTGATATAAGCCCTTTACGTGATGTCGCTCAGACGTCCGACTGTGGCACGCACTGTCATTTATATTCCATTATAAGCCCTTTATGTGGTGTCGCCCTGACGCCTGACTGTGGCATTGTTAATTTAGTTGTATCCTTTCGAGGGGTCATCCAGACACTCGATTGGCCTTCAGTATTACATTGGGATTTCGGGAGGACTACCGCCCGACTTCCTTTTTAATTCCCATGCATAGCTATTTTATTACCTGAGTGCGCATTATTAATCTGTTCATATGCATCATGTTTGCATTTGTTATATCTTATGTCCAAACTGTCTTGCGAGTACTTTCATAGTACTCACCTGGCTTGTTGATTTGGCCAGATGTTGACGAAGGCGATCTCATGGATGAAGAGTTTGATAGTGAGTCCGACGCCTAGAGGAGTCCCAGTCAGTCCCGTGCGATCCTGGATATTGGTCACTTGTATTATATACGCTTCCGCCACCCACAATAAGAATCCTCGAGCCTCACTCCGACGCTCGAAGAGCTGTTAGATTCAGGAGTCATGTCACCCACTTCACTGTGACATATCCACCACCACTTTTATTACGAGTCAGTAGTATGCCACCATACCCCCCCTTGTGTCATATCCTCCTTTATGTATATTATCGGCGTGCTTGTAATAAATTGTTGAGCAGCCTCCGCTCAACCTTGTATTATATTTAGTACTCCTGGATATTTCTGTAATCAAGAAATTGTCTACCAGTAAGAAGGAATTCTTCTCTACTGGTCCGTAAAAGGGATCGGTTTCTCAATAAATGTTTTATTGGAGAACCGGTCATGACACTAGTTGCTAGGCTTTCTGGTCTCCGAACGCGGCATCGAGTGCAACCCTGTGAAGATCAAGGCCATCGAGAGGATGGAAATTCCCACCAAATTGCGAGATGTGCAGAAGTTCACTGGGTGCTTGGCCTCCCTAAACCACTTTATCAGCCGGCTAGGAGAGAAGGCTCTCCCTCTGTACCGACTCATGAAGAAGTCCACTCACTTCGAGTGGAATGACCAAGCCGACCAAGCCTTCCATGAGCTGAAGAAGATGCTGACCACTCCGCCTGTCCTGGCGGCACCGACTGAGAAGGAGCCCATGCTCCTCTACATTGCTGCGACCAGCCGAGTGGTCAGTACAGTTGTCGTGGTCCAGCGCCCGGAAGAAGGCCGAGCCCAGCTAGTTCAAAGGCCGGTGTATTATCTAAGCGAAGTACTATCCAGCTCAAAGCAAAACTACCCGCACTACCAGGAGATGTGCTATGGGGTGTACTTCACCGCCCAGAAGCTGAAGCCCTACTTCCAAGAGCATCCCATCACGGTCGTGTGCACCGCCCCGCTTGCTGAGATCATAGGCAGCCGGGATGCATCCGGCCGGGTGGCTAAATGGGCCATTGCATTGGCACCATACACAATCTTCTACCAACCCCGCACCGCCATCAAGTCCCAAGCATTGGCCGACTTCCTCGTCGACTGGGCCGAGACGCAGTACCTACCGCCGGCTCCCGACTCTACCCATTGGCGGATGCACTTCGACGGGTCCAAGATGCGCACCGGCTTGGGAGCCGGCATCGTCCTCACCTCTCCCAAAGGCGACAAACTCAGATACACGCTGCAAATCCACTTCGCCGCCTCCAACAACGTGGCCGAGTACGAGGCGCTCATACATGGGCTCCGGCTAGCCAAAGAACTCGGCATACGCCGGATCCTGTGTTATGGCGACTCAGACTTGGTGGTCCAGTAGTCGTCTGGCGACTGGGACACCAAGGATGAAAACATGGCGAGCTATCGATTCCTGGTCCAGCAGATCAGTGGGTACTTCGAAGGGTGCGAGTTCCTCCACGTACCAAGGGCCGACAACGACCAAGCAGATGCCCTGGCACAGGTCGGCTCCACCCGACAGGCTATACCGACCGGCGTCTCCCTCCAGCGCCTCCTCAAGCCGTCCATCAAGCCGTCTCCAGAGTCGGACTCTATCTTCGTACCGCCTGCCCCTGATGCAGCCGGATCCGACTAGAGGAACCCCGCAGGCGGCACGGGGACTTCGACAACTGGCTCGGGGACTGCCGTAGTCGCACCCGGCCCAGGGACTTCAGAACCCGGCCCGGGGACTGCAGCAACACAAGAAGCGGTGGCCGACTCCAATTCTACGCCACCCGACCCACCCACCCGAGTCATGGTGGCCGTACTAACAGAAGAAGAAGTCACAGCTCCATCATGGGCCCGGCCCATCCTCAAATTCCTAGTCAACAGAGAGCTGCCGGCTGACGAGATCTCAGCAAGACTAGTGCAACGACGAGCCGGAGCATATGCCATAATTAACAGAGAGCTCATCAAGCGCAGTGTCACTGGAGTCTTCCAGCGCTGTGTCGAGCCTGAAAAAGGAGTGGCAATCCTCAAAGATATCCATCAAGGCGAATGCGGCCACCACGCAGCCTCAAGGTCACTTGTGGCCAAAGCTTTCCGCCATGGTTTCTTTTGGCCGATTGCTTTGGAAGATGCCAAAGAGATAGTCAAGAGCTGCAGAGGATGCCAAGTCTTCAGTTCCAAGCAACACCTGCCGGCTTCTGCACTCAAGACCATTCCCCTCACCTGGCCCTTTGCCGTCTGGGGACTAGACATGGTGGGCCCTTTCAAGACAGCCCGTGGCGGCTTGACACATCTGCTTGTCGCCGTGGACAAGTTCACCAAGTGGATCGAAGCGAAGCCGATCAAGAAGCTCAACGGGCCGACTGCAGTGCCATTCATCACCGACATCACTACTCGGTACGGCGTGCCGCACAACATCATCACCGACAACGGCACAAACTTTGCCAAAGGAGCACTGGCACGTTTCTGTGCGACGCAGGGTATCCGGCTGGACTTAGCGTCCGTTGCCCACCCGCAGTCAAACAGCCAGGTCGAGCGAGCAAATGGACTCATCCTCTCCGGCATCAAGCCCCGACTGGTTGTACCACTGGAGCGATCGGCCGGCTGTTGGCTCGATGAGCTGCCGG
This sequence comes from Triticum aestivum, assembly GCF_018294505.1. Classification (NCBI taxonomy): domain Eukaryota; kingdom Viridiplantae; phylum Streptophyta; class Magnoliopsida; order Poales; family Poaceae; genus Triticum; species Triticum aestivum. Next base: position 433,527,341 of record NC_057808.1, read on the forward strand.
CTGTCCTATGGAGTCTGCGTACTACCCCCAACAAGTCAACCGGCTTCACTCCATTCTTCCTTGTATATGGTGCCGAGGCCGTCATCCCAACCGACATCGAGTTCGACTCGCCTCGGATCACCATGTACACGGAGGCGGAGGCCAAGGAAGCAAGAGAAGACGATGTCGACCTACTGGAAGAAGGCCGGTTGTTAGCACTCAGCCGGTCCGCCATCTACCAGCAGGGGTTGCGCCGTTACCACAACCGCAAGGTCAAGCCAAGATCTTTCCAGGAGGGCGACCTTGTGCTTCGGCTGATCCAGCGAACAGCCAGCCAGCACAAGCTCTCGGTCCCCTGGGAAGGCCCTTTCGTCATCAGCAAGGCACTACGCAACGACTCCTACTACTTGATCGACGCACAAAAACCAAGAGCACGCAAGAGGGATGACTCCGGCAAGGAGTCGGAGCGACCATGGAACGCGAACCTCCTGAGAAGATTTTACAGTTGAAAGCAGTATGTATCATGCTACCCTTTTGTATTAAGTACGAAACAACAGGCCCCCCGAGGAGCGCTCGGGGACTGCCTTCATTTATCTATGCGTGACAAGTGTCATATCTATGAATGTATTATTACATTTGATTCCCTGTCTGGCACCGGGTTCGACTAGTCGGCCCGGGGACTGGCCGCCTTAAGCTATATTAAAGTTCTACCTGAAGTCAGACAAGTAGTGTGCCGGCTCCCGAGTCCTCTCTTGTTGAAAGTCGCAGCTCGAAGAACCGACTGTCCGACTAGCAAGAGCCAAGGAAAAAAGGATGCCCACACGAAAAACGGCTAAGGACTAATGAACTTGTATAACGAAAAGACGGCCTCCGACCACGCTTGCCGGCTGTCAGAACAGTCGGCTGGCCGGCTTCCCAAAAACTTCGCTATAATCCAACAAAGCTAGAGTACTTGCCCTCCCAATTGGCCAAGCACTTCTCCAGCCACAGATTGCAGAGCAACTGCCTAACTGGGGAGGCGGCAACCAAGGAAGGGCGGCAAAGGAAACAGCAGAAGGATGAAAAGCAAAGAACAAGAAAAAGCCAAACACTTGCATAGTCATATATACATATAAAGCCCCCAACAGGCTGGCAATCGACATAGTTCGAATACACCCCAGTGGGTGGAATTGTGCAAACTTAACAAAACATTGTTCCAAAAGTGACAAGACAGGAAAATAAAAGATAGCAGACTAGACTAAAGGTGCGATGTGGGAGCCGGGCTGGTCGGTGGAGACGGCGTCGCCGGCTGAAGGAGTGGCCGGCTGGCGGGTCTCGGCTTGATCACCACCGGTGGCAGGCAACGCACCCGCGCGTGACGTGTTGCTGGAGGCACGGTCAAGCTGAGGCTGGCCGGCCGCCCCACCATCCGGCCCGGCGTCTTCACCCTCCTCCTCTTCTTCGCCCTCGTCGCTGGAGTCGATCTCCTCCGCCGAGTCTTTGCCGTCTGCCGGGTTCAGCCCGAACCATTCCTCCGGCTGGGCAACACCGTTGTCATCTACCTCAGGGGCGAAGGCGCTGGTGTCGGTGTAGTCGGCGATCGCCGAAGCCCGCCGAATGATAGCCGGCCGCGCCGACTCCAGCTCCATGTCGGCTTGCTGCCGCCAGGTAGCCAGCTGGTCCAGACTCAGGCCGGGATACCAGGCCTTGACGAACTCCAGTGCCCGCCTGGCGCCGGACCGAGCCGCCGAAGCCTTCCAGGCTTCGAAGCGGCCGACCGCCACCTCCAGCCAGTCGGCAGTCCGACTAGGGGTGCGGGGAACCACTTCGCCGGGCCAGAGGGCGGCCAACACCTGCGCCCCGACACGTTGAAGCCGGCGGAGCAGTCGGTGAGCCGGCTGGAGGCGGGCCTGGATCGCCAAGAGCTGCTCCTCCAGCGACCGGCTAGCGTTTGGTGCAATCTCGGCGCCAGCCTGCCTCCGTGCGGCGAGCCTCGATGATCTGGCTGGCGGCGGTAGAGTAGCCAGGGAAGTACTCTGCGCAAGAAAGAAAGAGAAAGAAGAGAAAACACCAAGTCAGAAAACGAGCCAAAAGCGGCAGGTGGCAAGAAAGGACGAAGAAGTAGGCGGCTTACCGTCAACCAAATCTTCGATCTGGCCATAGCCATTGATCGGCGTCTGCCTTGCTTCGGCCCAGCCAGCCGCCTCTGTCTCATACTCGGCCTGGAGGGCGGCTTCGCTGTCCTGCACCGCCTTCAGAGCCGCCTTGTGGCTCTCCTCCTGGTCGGCCAACCTCTTGGCCAGGCGGTCACGTTCCTACACCAAGGCGGCAAACTCGGCCTCCTTGGCACGAAGGGCAGCCTGAGACCCTCCCAGCTGCGCCCTTAGACTGGCGTTGGCCGCTGCAGGGACGGCAGAGAAAGAAGAAGCAATAAGAAGAAGTCATCAAGGAAGATCCGACCCGACTGCTCAGCAGTCGGCCAGAATCTCGGGGACTAGACCCAGTGGGTGCGCTGACGCACCCCCACGTGAGATAAAGGACGAAGCACTTACCCCGGCTCTCAGTTAGGTCGGCGGTCTTCTGGGTCAGCTCCCGAGCCTGGGAGTTGAAGGCAGCCGCGCGAAGATTGTGGTAGTCCTGCAAGACAGGCAGAAGAACAAAGTAAGAGCAAGAACAGCAAAACTAGATCCACTAAGAAGTTCCAAGCCGCCTGCTCAGCAGCCGACTCGGAACTCGGGGACTACACCCAGTGGGTGCGCTGACACGCCCCCACGGAAGAAACCAAGATCAAAAAGAAGCAAGATAAGAAGACTAACCCGGATGGCCGCCCGCGTCGCAAGGAACTCGTCGTTGTACTTCCTCAGCGCCGTAGCCTGGGCTTGGAGCCGGGTCCGAACGTCCTGCGCGGCCATGTTCATCACGGCCGTCCCTCCGCCTGGCGTCCACCCTGAGCTGGTGCTGGCCACCTCCATATCTGGGGCCGACGAGCTGGAGCCCGCAGCCGGCTGAGGCTCTGATGCACCCTTCTGCGGCTCTTATGCGGCCTTCCCCGCGCGCTGGCGTGATGGCGTCCGGACCACCAGATCAGCCCTCGCGGCCGACTCGCCCCCGGCCGATTGCACAGACGGCAGGACAGGCTGGCCGCCTTGAGTCGCCCCAGTCGGCGGGGTCGGTGCCGCCGCCCTCTCCAGGATGACGACGTCGTCATCCCTCTCCAGCCCCGGCTGGTCACCGCCGGCTTCTTCTGGCGGGGGCTCCGGGGCCCCAAGCGCTGCGACGCGCAGTGGGGTGACCAGCAAGGCCCCCTCCGCCATCGCCGCAGCCGCAGCCTCTGCTTGGGCCTTGGCTGCGGCGTCAGCGCGCGCCTTCGCCGCCTCCTCCTCCGCCGCCGCCTTGGCGGCGGCCGCCCTCAACGCCTCCGCCTCCCGTGCCTCCCGCTCCTCTCGCTCCTCTCGCGCCTCCCGCGCGTTCCGCTCCGTCGCCGCCTGAAGATCGGCACGAGGGTCCACGCGGCGAGTAGTGCTCCCAGATCCTCCCGGCGACCCAACGACGGAGGCGGCAGCAGCCCGCTCGAGCGACAATGGAGCCCTGGTTTTTTGGAGAAAAAGACAAGGACTCAGGAGCTACCAGAGAAAAGAAAAAAGAATACACGAAGGAGTATATACTTACGCCTACACCGTCTGCGGCTGCTTCACCGCCTTGCGGAAGCGGGCCGCCTTCGCGGCCGCCTCCTCCCGCCTGGTCGCCGCTGCCCCGCCTCTGGGCTTCTTCGGCCGACTGCCGAACAAGCCCGGCGCGGCACGACGCTTTTGCTCGCCACCCCGGGCAGGCGGCGCGGTGGAGGAACCCGCGCCGTGGCCGGGCGCCGGCTGGCGGCGTGGGACGACTTCAGCCTCGTCATCATCCGGCCAGTCGTCAAAGCTGACTCCAAGCCCGGAGCCGCCTGCCTCGCCGCCGGCTTGGCCACCACCCGCCTCGGTGTTGTCATCCATAGCGGCCGCCCCCAAGTCGGGGTCCTCCAGGTCGTGCTCCGTCCGGTCGGGGACGAATCGGCGCCCCGCGTCCGACCCGCCTGCAGGCCGAAGAAGAGGGCTCTGTCGAGACAAGCCGACTAGTCAGAGTCGGCCAAAAGGAACTCGGCGACAAAACTGAGAGAAGAGAAAGAGAAAAGGAGAATGTACCGTGGGCGGCGGATGGGCTCGCCAATATGGCTCCTTGCCGAACTGCCACTCTGCGGAGAGCTTGCAGTTCGCAAGGTAGTTCACCATATAGGCCACCTCGTCGTGCGGCATGTCTTTGGTGCACATCCGACTCGGATCAAGCTGGCCGCTCATCTGACAGATCAGATGAGGGCGGCTCTGGAGCGGGAGCACCCGGCGCGTGACGAAGGCGGCCAGCAAATCGGGCCCCGACAAGCCCTCCGACTGCATCATCACCCGCACTCGGGCGACAGCTGCGGCTCCAGCCGGCGTCAGCGTCACGGCCCGATAGGACCACTGGGGCCGCCTGCCTACCGGTGGGCCGGCTATGTAAGCCGGCAAATTGACGTAGTCGCCCTGCGGGGCGACGTTCTTCACGTAGAAGTATGACTTCTGCCATAGCTTCACCGACTGGATCAGCGTGATGACGGGGAAGGGGTTGTCGGCAGCCACCCTCCGCATCGCGATGAAGGCGCCAGTCTGAGCCGGCACGCCCTGCATGCGTGTGCCTAGCTTGGACTGGAAGAACTCCCCCCAGAGCTCGAGGGTGGGGAGGACGCCGAGGTAGCCTTCGCACAGGGTGACGAAGGCGGACAGCAGCACCACCGTGTTCGGGGTGAGGTGGTGCGGCTGGAGTTGGTAGAACTCGAGAAAGGAGCGGAAGAAGGCGCTCACGGGCAAGCCGATGCCGCACAAGAAATGCGAGCGGAAGACTACCCGCTCACCTTCCTCCAGCTCCGGCGTAATCTCCTTCGCCGGCGCAAAACGGACCTCCACCTTGTCCGCGCCGGGCAGCCGCCGCGTCTTGCGGAGGAACTCGACGTGATCTTTATGGACGTTGGAGCCATCCCAATCCCCGCGGAACTGCATCGTGGCGTGGGGCTGGCATGAATGAGCGCGGCGGCGGAGGATCGAGTGGTGGAGCGGTGCGGCGGCGAGGCACTGTCGCAAGAAAGAGCAGAAAGAAGAAGATGGCGGAGAGGGAAGGGGCGTGCGAGCGCCTGCCGCTCTCCCCCTCCCCCTACTTATAGCCTCGCACGGTGAAGCCGGGGAGGCGGGGCGTGGGGTGAGACGTGGGATTAACTGCACCCACTCCCCCCACGCCTCGCGATTATTACGCCCTAAAGGCGTGCCGAAACCACCGCAGGAAGACGTGCGGGCGGCTTCGGGCCGCAGAGAATCCGCACCTGGGCCCGGGCGTAGGCGTGGCGGGCCCCCGACCTACGGCGACGTCCCGTCGCGCGCGTGGGCTGGCAGGCTTTTTAGCCAAGGGATGCCACGTGGTTCGCAGGCGGCAAGTGGCCGGCCCGCGGCCCAGTGCGCGCGCAGGCAGGCTCCCGCCCTCCGACTCAAAAAAAATTCGCCGAGACGGCGCACCAAACCGAAGCCGGCTCCCAGCTGCCGGTAGGAAGCTGACCGAGCTTCTCGACTCCCACCCAACCTCGAAGCTCAATCAGCTTCGGGGACTACTGTCGGAGTAAATGGCCACGGGTAGCCTAACCGACTACCCCTGGCTCTTCAAAAATTATCAGGCCATTTGAGCCTTCAAGCATTCAAGGAATTGGGCCGCCTTCCCCCGGCCGGCTACCCCCGAAGCCGACTCCCTGAAGGCGACCCAGCCTCAGAAACCTCCCCCAAGATAACTACGAGATGGCCGACTCCAGGAAGCCGGCCACGGAGAACGCCGACTCCCAAGAGCCGGCCATGAAGAGCGCCGACTCCAAGAAGCCGGCCAAGACCGCACCCACCAAAACTACGCCCACATAATGGTGACAAGATGGGGTGTGGCCACAGTGCGGCCCACTACCCCTGAATCCCGAAGCAGGCATGGCCACAGGACGCCGTATGGGTCGGCCATCTCCCGTCCGGCTCGGCACTGTAGCCATGCTGGCCTCAACGCCATCCACGACAGACGCTAGTATGGCCCACGGGCGGCGGGCCCCTTTAGCTAGAGAGAGGCACGAAGGCGGCTCGGCCTCCCCAGTCGGCCAGGGGCGTAGCTGGCCCCCAAAAGCCGGCTACCCCTTCCCTCGAAACATGCGCCACATTAAGGAGACAAGACGAGGTAAGGCTACATTGAGAGCCCTCGAGGCGGCACACTGTAGCCACGCTTACCTCGACAAAGCCCTCGTCATCAAGGGCGAGGCTACAGTAAACAGCCGCTGACAAGACCCCCAGGCGGTGGGGCCGGCCTGTCGACCAAGAGGCCGGCAGCCGGCGGGACCCACCAGTCGGCGGGCCCCAATGGCCGGCGGAGAAGCCGACGAGCACAGACACTGACGACTGGGACCCGTGCCCAGCCGGATTACAATTCTACCCCCGGGGGGTAGGCCTATATAAACCCCCCCGGGGCACCCATGCAAAGGGTTGGCTTCTTAGAGTTACACACACCATATAGAGAGGGAAGCGAGAGCTAGACTTGCTCTTCTCCTCCCTTGAACCACAAAGCTCAAGGAGCACTTGTAGCTACTCTTTCTGACCTAGTGATCATGCGGAGACCCCGCAGAGAAGGACTAGGGGTGTTATCTCCACGGAGAGCCCCGAACCTGGGTAAGATTTGCCGGCGAGCATGTCTTCGCCTCATCCCGTTTCCAGGCACCGGCGACGTCTTACTGGCTCCCACAATGATAAGCCATCCGTTGGCATATGTCGCACCTACCACCCGACATGATTGGCCCTCTCTGCTTGACCATTGGACTGGGGTGAGCCACTGACGACACGTCAAGCCGGATGTGCTCACGTTGACAGAACTCCTTCATGGCACCCTTTGACAGATTGGTACCATTGTCTGTAATAATGTTGTGTGGAAAGCCAAACTGGAAAATCACCTTTTTGATGAATTGAACCGCCGTGGCCGCGTCACACTTACTAACTGGCTCTGCCTCTACCCATTTTGTGAACTTATCAACCGCCACCAAAAGGTGGGTCTTCTTGTCCTTGGACCTCTTGAAAGGCCCGACCATATCCAGCCCCCAAGTTGCAAACGGCCAGGTGATTGGAATCATCCTCAATTCTTGAGCTGGTACATGAGCACGGCATGAGAATTTCTGACAGCCATCACATCTTTTAACCAAGTCCTCGGCATCAGCATGAGCTGTCAACCAATAGAAACCGTGACGAAACGCCTCGGCCACCAAAGATTTTGAACCGGCGTGGTGTCCACAATCTCCTTCGTGGATCTCACGCAAAATTTCACGGCCTTCATCAGGAGATGCACATCGTTGAAACGCTCCTGTCACACTGCAATGATGCAACTCTCCATTGATAATAGTCATGGACTTGGATCGCCGGGTTATCTGCCTGGCCAAAGTTTCATCCTCTGGTAACTCGCCCCGGTTTATATACGCCAGATACGGAACTGTCCAATCCGGGATAACATGTAAAGCCGCCACCAACTGAGCCTCCGGATCAGGAACAGCCAAATCCTCTTCACCAGGGAGCTTGACGGACGGATTATGCAAAACATCCAGGAATACATTAGGTGGAACCGGTTTACGTTGGGAACCTAGGCGGCTTAAAGCGTCTGCCGCTTCATTCTTCCGCCGGTCCACATGATCCACCTGATAACCTTTGAAGTGACCTGCAACAATATCCACCTCATGACGATATGCTGCCATTAGTGGGTCCTTGGAATCCCAAGTGCCAAACACTTGTTGAGCCACCAGATCCGAGTCACCGAAGCATTTGACTCGTTTGAGATTCATCTCCTTAGCCATCCGAAGACCATGGAGTAAGGCCTCATATTCAGCTGCATTATTAGTGCAAGGGAACATTAAACGGAGAACATAACAAAACTTATCACCTCGTGGGGAAGTGAACATGACTCCAGCCCCCGAGCCCTCCAATTGTCTGAACCCATCAAAATGAATAGTCCAATAAGTTTGATCCGGCTTCTCTTCTGGTGCTTGTAATTCTGTCCAATCATTGATGAAATCCACAAGTGCCTGAGATTTGATCGCCGTTCGGGGTATGTACTTCAACCCGTGAGGCCCGAGCTCGATAGCCCACTTAGCAATCCGACCAGTTGCTTCCCTATTCTGGATTATATCCCCCAAAGGAGCAGAGCTGACCACCGTGATGGGATGACCTTGGAAATACTGCTTAAGCTTCCGGCTTGCCATGAAAACCCCATACACCAATATTTGCCAATGCGGGTACCTCTGCTTGGATTCAGTGAGTACCTCACTAATATAGTAAACCAGCCGCTGAACCGGATATTCCTTTCCTGCCTCCTTGCGCTCCACCACAATAGCCACACTAACAGCCCGAGCGTTAGCTGCCACATATAGCAACAATGGCTCTTTGTCAACCGGAGCAGCGAGAACCGGCGGATTAGCTAGTTGCCGCTTTAAGTCCTCAAATGCTTCATTAGCGGTGTCACTCCATATGAAGTTATCCATTTTATTCAGCATCTGATACAAAGGGGTGGCCTTCTCCCCGAGGCGACTGACAAAGTGGCTCAACGCGGCAATCCGGCCTGCCAGGCATTGAACATCATTGATACACTTCGGTTTAGCCAAGGAGGTGATGGCTTTGATTTTTTCCGGATTAGCTTCAATGCCCCTGTTAGACACCAAAAAACCCAAAAGCTTGCCTGCAGGTACACCAAAGACACACTTGGCCGGATTAAGCATCATTTTATAAACCCGCAGGTTATCAAATGTTTCCTTCAAGTCATCAATCAATGTCTCCTTTTTCCTTGATTTCACCACAATATCATCCACATAGGCGTGAACATTGCGGCCGATCTGTTTATGAAGACAATTCTGCACACACCGTTGATAAGTTGCCTGTGCACTCTTGAGCCCAAAGGGCATGGACACATAGCAGAAGGCTCCAAAGGGAGTTATGAAGGCCGTCTTCTCCTGGTCCTTAACTGCCATTTTGATCTGATGATAACCAGAATATGCATCCAAAAAACATAACCGCTCACAACCCGCCGTAGCATCAATAATCTGATCCATACGGGGGAGGGCAAAAGGATCTGCTGGACAAGCTTTGTTGAGATCTGTGTAGTCCACACACATACGCCATGTGCCATTCTTCTTGAGGACCAGCACCAGATTAGCCAACCACTCAGGATGGAATACTTCAACAATAAATCCAGCCGCCAAGAGCCTGGCCACTTCTTCTCCAATAGCGTTGCGTCTTTCTTCATTGAACTGGCAGAGAAACTGCTTGACCGGTTTATACTTAGGATCAACATTAAGAGAGTGCTCAACGAGTTCTCTCAGTACACCAGGCATGTCAGAAGGCTTCCATGCAAAGATGTCCCGATTCTCACGGATGAACTCGATGAGCGCGCTTTCCTATTTCGGATCCAAGTTAGCGCTGATGCTAAACTGCTTGGACTCATCGCCAGGCACGAAGTCAACAAGTTTAGTCTCATCAGCCGATTTAAACTTCAGGGCCGGATCATGCTCCGTAGTTGGTTTCTTCAACGAAGTCATATCTGCCGGATCAACATTGTCTTTGTAAAACTTCAACTCCTCTGTTGCACAAACCGACTCAGCATAAGCCGCATCACCTTCCTCACACTCCAGAGCAATCTTGCGGCTTCCATGCACGGTTATAGTTCCCTTGTGACCCGGCATCTGGAGCTGTAGATAGACATAACAAGGTCGTGCCATAAACTTAGCATAAGCTGGCCGTCCAAATAGGGCATGATACGGGCTTCTGATTTTCACCACTTCAAAGGTCAAGGTTTCTGATCTCGAGTCATGCTCATCTCCAAAAGCCACCTCTAGAGCTATCTTATCAACAGGATATGCCGACTTACCAGGCACCACACCATGGAACACCGTATTGGACGGTTTAAGATTTTTATCTGTTAGCCCCATGCGACGAAAAAGTTTCATAATAAAGGATATTGATACTACTCCCTCCATCCATGAGTACCTTAGTGAACTTATAACCTCCCACCTGAGGTGCCACCACCAAAGCCAGATGACCCGGATTGTCAACCCGGGGTGGATGATCGTCTCTACTCCACACAATGGGCTGCTCGGACCAGCGCAAATAACGTGGCACCGCCCGTTCAACGGCATTCACCATCCTTTTATGAAGCTTCTGATCGCGCTTGTCCAAGCTAGTGGTGAAGACATGATACTGTCCGCTATTCAACTGCTTCGGGTTGCTCTGGTAACCCGTCTGCTGCTGCTGCTGATTACCCTGATGATTATAGCCACCTTGGTTACCTTGATTACTTTGATTGTTATGTCCACCCTGATTACCATGGAATCCCGAACCGGAATTTCCTCCGCCATAACCCGGCCCATGAGAGCCAGGGCCCGAACCGCCTCCTGATCCATGATCATACCGAAAAGAATCAGAATTTTTGAACTCTTGCATGATATAACAATCTTTCTAGAGGTGTGTAGATGGTTCCTCCTTCGTCCCATGCTTTGGACAGGGCTGGTTCAACAGATACGACAAACGGTCCGGATTAGGATTCGGCATTCCATTCCGCCGGGGCGGTTTACCCTTACGCCGCTGGCCCTTGTCGTGCGTATTAGTGTTAGCCACAAAGTCTAAACTGTGGTCCGCTTTACGCTTGCCGCCGTTTCCATGACCCGCCGGGTTGTGGTGCTGCCCCTTAGCGTTGCCGCTCTTCTTTCCCTTACCTGTCTTATCATCGTCAGACTCGGGATCCTTGGTACTATCAGAATCGGCATACTTCACCAGTGCAGCTATGAGGGTTCCCATGTCATTACAATGACGTTTGAGCCGTCCCAACTTCAACTTCAAGGGTTGAAACCGGCAATTGCCTTCCAATGTTAAAACTGCGGTGTCAGCGTTAATGCGGTCTGATGAATGCAAAATCTCCGAAACCCGGCGCACCCAATGGGTTGTTGACTCTCCTTCCTCCTAGACACAGGCAGCTAAGTCCACAATTGACATGGGCTGCTTGCATGTATCCTTGAAATTCTGAACAAACCGGGCTCTCAACTCAGCCCATGACCTGATAGAATTAGCCGGTAAACTCTTTAGCCAAGTGCGGGTCATTCCTTCTAGCATCATGGTGAAGTACTTTGCACATGCCGCATCATCCACGTCCAGCATCTCCATGGCCATCTCATAGCTTTCAACCCATGTTTCAGGGGACAAATCGGCGGTGTAATTCGGCACCTTGCGCGGGCCCTTAAAGTCCTTGGGCAGGCGCACGTTGCACAACGCCGGGACAAGGCATGGCACTCCCAAGGAACTAGAGGTAACTACTGGTTCCACCGATGTGGTTGGACGAACCGGAGTAAGCTGACGGGCCTCGTGCTGCGCCGCTAACTCGGCCTCTCTGCGTGCCCGAGCCCGGTCCACCACATCCTGAGCATCACCGGCACCACCCGCCGGGTTATGGCCATGGGGCGGATCATGGTTCCGCGCATTGCTTGACACTGCCGGTTCATCTATACGCCTGCTGTAACTCCGGCTTGGACGGGGAGTGGAATGAATCCAATCGCGACTATATGAATAAGCCTCCTGTTGAATCAAGGCTGTCTGAAGAAGCTCCTTAACCCGACGCGTCTCGACCGCTGCTGGAGAATCGCCTTCGATCGGGATGGCCGCCAACCGTGAAGCAGCAGCGACAATGTTGCCCATTGGCTTAGAATAATGACCCGGTGGTGTGGGGACATGAGGTACCACAACGTTGTTCTGACGAGGCGGATCCACCAAACGTGGCTGAACCGGCGCCCCTGCTCCGGGTGCCTCTGCCCGGTTTACCATCGGCGGATTACTGGTTCCTGCCCCGGGGTGTTAAAGAGATTTCTAGCATCATAAACCGGCGGCAGGCAAGATCGGTGCCTCCTCTTCAGGAATTTGTTCGACGCACTCTGATCCAGCATAATCCGGTAAGCTTGTGCATCCAAAGCGGCCCGCTCCGCGGCTATCCTGGTATCCTCAGCTGCTAAGTCGGCTTTTGCCTGGGTGATTTGATCTTTCACTTTCGCGATTTCCGCATTGTGTGTATCCTGATCCGCCGGGTTAACCTCCGCCATTAGCGTTGCCCACATATCACACAAATAAAATAGAACCTGAGCCAGCGGTCGCACAGGGCCTCCTGCCCCAGCCGCTGCCGCCGCCGCTGATCCGGAAATCATCGCCGCTGCGGTTGAAGAGTGGAGCGCTGGTTGCGTGCCCGCCATGAAGATCGCCACCCGGTTTGGCAGATCAAAGGGGTCCGGAATACTGTCGCCATCGGAACAGCCCTCAATCCGGCCATCTTGTAACTGATATAATGACTCGGTCTCTCCAGTCGATGACTCGTCGCCGGAATAAACGACGGTCTCACCACCAGATTCCGATCTATCCTCAGATTCACCTCCATGGATAACTCCCACGAAGGCACGCTTCATGACAGGCTTGACCCGGGCAGATCTCGCACGCTGAGCCGTTTCGACGAGGTCGGCGCAGATGTCCGGCTCAGGGCCCAGTTCACCAATCTTGCCAATGAAAACGTGTATGCCACCAAAGGCGACCCGGTACCCGTACTCGATTGAGCCGGCCTCGGGGCCCCAGCCTGCATCGTCGATGTAGAGCTTGCCGCAACGACTCTTGGTCATCCGGCCCACAGCGTAACCCTTGAGTCCTTCGAAGCTACCCTCCAAGAACTTGAAACCATCGTGCGATAGCCGCACGGTGGGCGCCAACTGTCATGGTTTTGTCACGGCAGCTGTCCTAGAGAAAGGACTTAGTCGTGGAGCCATCGCTACAGGTTAATTTGAAGGGGTTAAAGCGGACAAGGGACGTAAGAGAGTTTTATACTAGTTCGGCCCCTTCGATGAAGGTAAAAGCCTATGTCTAGTTGTGATGGAATTGATGGGGTTTCGATGACTAGGGAGCGAATACGCTTTGCCTGAGTCTCGAGTTGTTGTCTGTTCTCCTGAACCGCCGCCGGGTCGTCCCCTTATATACATGTTGGGTAACGTACCAGAAATTCAAAATTTTCTACACATCACCAAGATCAATCTATGGAGTAATCTAGCACCGAGGGGAAGGGGAGTGCATCTACATACCATTGTAGATCGCTAAGCGGAAGCGTTGCAAGAACGCGGATGAAGGAGTCGTACACGTAGCGATTCAGATCGCGGTTGATTCCGATCTAAGCGCCGAACCACGGCGCCTCCGCGTTCAACACACGTGCAGCCCGGTAACGTCTCCCACGCCTTGATCCAGCAAGGGGAGAAGGAGAAGTTGGGGAAGGCTCCGTCCAGCAGCAGCACGACGGCGTGGTGGTGGTGGAGGAGCGCGGAACTCCAGCAGGGCTTCGCCAAGCACTACGAGAGACGAGGACGGAGAGAGGTATGGCTGCGCCTGGGAGAGAATAACACGTCTCTTGTGCAGCCCCTAGACCTCAACTATATATAGGGGGAGGGGAGGGGGCTGCGCCCCCTCTAGGGTTCCCACCCCAAGGGGTGCGGCAGCCCCAGAACCCATCTAGGGTGGCGGCCAAAGGGGGGAGAGGGGGAGGCGCACCTGGGGTGGGCCTTAGGGCCCATCTGCCCTAGGGTTTGCCCCCCTCTTCTCTTGAGGCGCCTTGGGCCTTGGTGGGGGGCGCCCCAGCCCACCTAGGGGTTGGTCCCTTCCCACTATTGGCCCACGCAAGCCTCTGGGGCTGGTGGCCCCTCCCGGTGGACCCCCGGACCCTTCCGGTGGTCCCGGTACATTACCGGTGATGCCCGGAACACTTCCGGTGGCCAAATCCTCACTTCCTATATATCAATCTTTACCTCTGGACCATTCTGGAACTCCTCGTGACGTCCGGGATCTCATCCGGGACTCAGAACAACATTCGGTAACCGCGTACATACTTTCCATATAACCCTAGCATCATCGAACCTTAAGTGTGTAGACCCTACGGGCTCGGGAACCATGCAGTCATGACCGAGACGTTCTCCGGCCAATAACCAACAGCGGGATCTGGATACCCATGTTGGCTCCCACATGTTCCACGATGATCTCATCGGATGAACCACGATGTCGGGGATTCAATCAATCCCGTATACAATTCCCTTTGTCTACCGGTATAGTACTTGCCCGAGATTCGATCGTCGGTATCCCGATACCTTGTTCAATCTCGTTACCGGCAAGTCTCTTTACTCGTTCCGTAACACATCATCCCGTGATCAACTCCTTGGTCACATTGTGCACATTATGATGATGTCCTATGGAGTGGGCCTAGAGATACCTCTCCGTTTACACGGAGTGACAAATCCCAGTCTCGATTCGTGCCAACCCAACAGACACTTTCGGAGATACCTGTAGTGCACCTTTATAGCCACCCAGTTACGTTGTGACGTTTGGTACACCCAAAGCATTCCTACGGTATCCGGGAGTTGCACAATCTCATGGTCTAAGGAAATGATACTTGACATTAGAAAAGCTCTTAGCAAACGAACTACACGATCTTGTGCTAGGCTTAGGATTGGGTCTTGTCCATCACATCATTCTCCTAATGATGTGATCCCGTTATCAACGACATCCAATGTCCATGGTCAGGAAACCGTAACCATCTATTGATCAACGAGCTAGTCAACTAGAGGCTTACTAGGGACATGGTGTTGTCTATGTATGCACACATGTATCTGAGTTTCCTATCAATACAATTTTAGCATGGATAATAAACGATTATCATGAACAAGGAAATATAATAATAACCAATTTATTATTGCCTCTAGGGCATATTTCTAACAGTCTCCCACTTGCACTAGAGTTAGTAATCTAGTTCACATCGCCATGTGATTAATACCCAAGAGTTTACCAGAGTCAATAATCTAGTTCACATCACCATGTGATTGTAATGAATCCAACACCCATGGGGTTTGTTCATATCTCGCTTGTGAGAGAGGTTATTAGTCAACGGGTCTGAACCTTTCAGATCCGTGTGTGCTTTACGAATATCTATGTCATCTTGTAGATGCAGCTACCACGCACTACTTGGAGCTATTCCAAATAACTGCTCTACTATACGAATCCGGTTTACTACTCAGAGTCATCCGGATTAGTGTCAAAGTTTGCATCGACGTAACCCTTTACGACGAACTCCTTTTCACCTCCATAATCGAGAAAATTTCCTTAGTCCACTAGATACTAAGGATAAGTTCGACCGCTGTCATGTGATCCATTCCCGGATCACTATTGTACCCCTTGACTAACTCATGGCAAGGCACACTTCATGTGCGGTACACAGCATAGCATACTGTAGAGCCTACGTCTAAAGCATAGGGGACGACCTTCGTCCTTTCTCTCTCTTCTGCTGTGGTCAGGTCTTGAGTCTTACTCAATACTCACACCTTGTAACACAGCCAAGAACTCCTTCTTTGCTAATCTATTTTGAACTCCTTCAAAAAAAAACTTGTCACGGTATGTATTCATTTGAAAGTACTATTAAGCGTTTTTGATCTATCCTTATAGATCTTGATGCTTAATGTTCAAGTAACTTAATTCAGGTTTTCCATTGAAAAACACTTTTCAAATAACCCTGTATGCTTTCCAGAAATTCTACATCATCTCTGATCAACAATATGTCAACAACATATACTCATCAGAAATTCTATAGTGCTCCCACTCACTTCTTTGGAAATACAAGTTTCTCATAAACTTTGTATAAACCCAAAATCTTTGATCATCTCATCAAAGCGTACATTCCAACTCCGAGATGCTTACTCCAGTCCTTAGAAGGATTGCTGGAGCATTGCATACTTGTTAGCATCTTTCAGGATTGACAAAACCTTCTGGTTGTATCACATACAACCTTTCCTCAAGAAAATCGTCGAGGAAACAATGTTTTGACATCCTACTTGCAAGATTTCATAAATAATGCAGTAACTGCTAATACAATTCCAACAGAATCTTAGCATCGCTACGAGTGAGAAAATCTCATCGTAGTCAACTCCTCGAACTTGTCGCAGAACATCTTAACGACAAGCCGAGCTTTCTTAATGGTGACACTTACCATCATTGTCTGTCTTCCTTTTAAAATCCATCTGCACCCAACAGCCTTACGACCATCAAGTATTTCTTCCAAAGTCTATACTTTGCTTTTATACATGGATCCTCTCTCGGATTTCATGGCCTCGAGCCATTCGTCAGAATCCGGGCCCACCATCGCTTCTCCATAGCTCGTAGGTTCATTGTTGTCTAGCAACATGACTTCCAAGACAGGATTACGTACCACTCGAAGTAGTACGCATCCTTATCGACCTACGAGGTTTGGTAGTGACTTGATTCGGAGTTTCATGATCACTATCATAAGCTTCCACTTCAATTGGTGTAGGTGCCACAGGAACAACTTCCTGTGCCCTGCTACACACTAGTTGAAGTTATGGTTCAATAACCTCATCAAGTCTCCACCATCCTCCCACTCAATTATTTCGAGAGAAATTTTTTTCTCGAGAAAGGACCTGTTTACTTCCAGATCTGAAACAGGAGTTATACCCAACTGTTTTGGGTATTCTATGAAGATGCATTTATCCGCTTTGGGTTCGAGCTTATCAGCCTGAAACTTTTCACATAAGCATCGCAGCCCCAAACTTTTAAGAAACGACAACTTAGGTTTCTCTAAACGGTGTCATCTCAAAGAAATTGCGAGGTGCCCTATTTAAAGTGAATGCGGTTGTCTCTAATGCCTAACCCATAAACGATAGTGGTAAAGAGACATCATGGTATGCACCATATCCAATAGGGTGCAGTTATGATGTTCGGACACACCATCACACTGTGGTGTTCTAGGCGGTATTAATTGTGAAACACTTTCCACAATGTCTTAATTGTGTGCCAAACTCGTAACTCAGATATCTCTATGATCATATCATAGACATTTACATTTTATCCTCTTGTCACGACGATCTTCAACTTCACTCTGAAATTACTTGAACCTTTCAATAATTCAGACTTGTGTTTCATCAAGTAAATATTCTCAGCATCTACTCAAATCATCTGTGAAGTAAGAACATATCGATATCCACTGCGTGCCCCAGCACTCATTGGACTACACACATTAAATGTATTACTTCCAACAAGTTGCTCTCTTGTTCCATCTTACTGAAAACGAGGCCTTTCAGTCATCTTGCCCATGTGGTATGATTTGCATGTCTCAAGTGATTCAAAATCAAGTGAGTCCAAATGATCCATCTGCATGGAGTTTCTTCATGCATATATACCAATAGACATGGTTCGCATGTCTCAATCTTTTCAAAAACGAGTGAGTCCAAAGATCCATCTACATGGAGCTTCTTCATGCGTTCTATACCAATATGACTCAAATGGCAGTGCCACAAGTATGTGGTACTATCCTTACTATTTTATATCTTTTTGGCACGAACATGTGTATCACTGCGATCGAGATTCATTTTAGGTGCAAGACCATTGAAGGTATTATTCAAATAAACAGAGTAACCATTATTCTCCTTAAATGAATAACCGTATTGCGATAAACATAATCCAATCATGTTTATGCTCAACGCAAACACCAAATAACAATTATTTAGGTTTAACACAAATCTCGATGGCAGAGGGAGCATGCGATGCTTGATCACATCAACCTTGGAAACACTTCCAACACATATCGTCATCTCACCTTTAGCTAGTCTCCGTTTATTCCGTAGCTTTTATTTTGAGTTACTAACACTTAGCAACCGAACCAGTATCTAATACCCTGGTGCTGCTAGGAGTACTAGTAAAGTACACATTCATATAATGTATATCCAATATACTTCTGTCGACCTTGCCTGCCTTCTCATCTACCAAGTATCTAGGGTAGTTCTGCTTCAGTGACCGTTCCCCTCATTACAGAAGCACTTAGTCTCAGGTTTGGGTTCAACCTTGGGATTCTTCACTAGAGCAGCAAATGATTTACTGTTTCATGAAGTATCCCTTTTGCCCTTGCCCTTCTAGAAACTAGTGGTTTTACTAACCATCAACAATTGATGCTCCTTCTTGATTTCTACTTTTGCGGTGTCAAACATCGCAAGTTGCTCAAGGATCATCATGTCTATCCCTGATATGTTATAGTTCATCACGAAGCTCTAATAGCTTGGTGGCAGTGACTATGGAGAACCATCACTATCTCATCTGGAAGATTAACTCCCACTCGATTCAAGTGATTGTAGTACTCAGACAATCTGAGCACATGCTCAACAATTGAGCTTTTCTCCCTTAGTTTGCAGGCTTAAGAAACTTGTCAGAGGTCTCATACCTCTTGACGTGGGCATTAGTCTGAAATCCCAATTTCAGTCTTTGGAACATCTCATATGTTCTGCGACGTTTCAAAACCGTCTTGTCGCCACAATTTTAAACCGTTAGCATTACGCACTGAACTATCACGTAGTCATCAAAACGTGTATGCCAGATGTTTCGCAGCATCTACAGACGACGCTGAGGTTCAGCACAGCGAGCGGTGCATTAAGGACATAAGCCTTCTGTGCAGCAATGAGGACAATCCTCAGTTTACGGACCCAGTCCGCATAATTGCTACTATCAACTTTCAACTAAATTTTCTCTAGGAACATATCTTAAACAGTAGAACTAAAGCGTAAGCTATGACATAATTTGCAAAGACCATTTGACTATGTTCATGATAATTAAGTTCATCTGATTATTTAATGAACTCCCACTCAGATAGACATCCCTCTAGTCATCTAAGTGATACATGATCCGAGTCAAACTAGGCCATGTCCGATCATCACGTGAGACGGACTAGTCATCATCGGTGAACATCTCCATGTTGATCGCATCTACTATACGACTCATGTTCGACCTTTCGATCTCTTGTGTTCCGAGGCCATGTCTGTACATGCTAGGCTCGTCAAGTCAACCTAAGTGTTTCGCATGTGTTCCGAGGCCATGTCTGTACATGCTAGGCTCGTCAACACCCGTTGTATGCGAACGTTAGAATCTATCACACCCGATCATCACGTGGTGCTTCGAAACAACGAACCTTCGCAACGGTGCACAGTTAGGGGGAACACGTCTCTTTTAGTGACGGATCATCTTATTTATGCTACCGTCGTTCTAAGCAAATAAGATGTAAACATGACAAACATCACATGCAAATCATAAAGTGACATGATATGGCCAATATCATCTTGCGCCTTTTGATCTCCATCTTCGAGGCGCGGCATGATCACCTTTGTCACCGGCATGACACCATGATCTCCATCATCGTGTCTTCATGAAGTTGTCTCGCCAACTATTACTTCTACTACTATGGCTAACCGTTAGCAATAAAGTAAAGTAATTACATGGCGTTTTCATTGACACGCAGGTCATACAATAAATTAAGACAACTCCTATGGCTCCTGCCGGTTGTCATACTCATCGACATGCAAGTCGTGCTTCCTATTATAAGAACATGATCAATCTCATACATCACATATATCATTCATCACATCCTTTTGTCCATATCACATCACATAGCATACCCTGCAAAAACAAGTTAGACGTCCTCTAATTGTTGTTGCATGTTTTACGTGGCTGCTATGGGATTCTAGCAAGAACGTTTCTTACCTGCGCAAAAGCCACAACGTGATATGCCAATTTCTATTTACCCTTCATAAGGACCCTTTTCATCGAATCCGATCCGACTAAAGTGGGAGAGACAGACACCCGCTAGCCACCTTATGCAACTAGTGCATGTCAGTCGGTGGAACCTGTCTCACGTAAGTGTACGTGTAAGGTCGGTCCGGGCCGCTTCATCCCACGATGCCGCCGAATCAAGATAAGACTAGTAACGGCAAGTAAATTGACAAAATCGACGCCCACAACTACTTTGTGTTCTACTCGTGCATAGAAACTACGCATAGACCTAGCTCATGATGCCACTGTTGGGTAACGTAGCAGAAATTCAAAATTTTCTACGCATCACCAAGATCAATCTATGGAGTAATCTAGCACCGAGGGGAAGGGGAGTGCATCTACATGCCATTGTAGATCGCTAAGCGGAAGCATTGCAAGAATGCGGATGAAGGAGTCGTACTCGTAGCGATTCAGATCACGGTTGATTATGATCTAAGCGCCGAACCACGGCGCCTCCGCGTTCAACACACGTGCAGCCTGGTGACGTCTCCCACGCCTTGATCCAGCAAGGGGAGAAGGAGAAGTTGGGGAAGACTCCGTCCAGCAGCAGCACGACGGCGTGGTGGTGGTGGAGGAGCACGGAACTCCAGCAGGGCTTCGCCAAGCACTACGAGAGACGAGGAGGGAGAGAGGTATGGCTGCGCCTGGGAGAGAATAACACGTCTCTTGTGCAGCCCCTAGACCTCAACTATATATAGGGGGAGGGGAGGGGGCTGCGCCCCCTCTAGGGTTCCCACCGCAAGGGGTGCGGCAGCCCCAGAACCCATCTAGGGTGGCGGCCAAAGGGGGAAGAGGGGGAGGCGCACCTGGGGTGGGCCTTAGGGCCCATCTGCCCTAGGGTTTGCCCCCCTCTTCTCTTGAGGCGCCTTGGGCCTTGGTGGGGGCGCCCTAGCCCACGTAGGGGCTGGTCCCTTCCCACTATTGGCCCACGCAAGCCTCTGGGGCTGGTGGCCCCTCCCGGTGGACCCCCGGACCCTTCCGGTGGTCCCGGTACATTACCGGTGATGCCCGGAACACTTCCGGTGGCCAAATCCTCACTTCCTATATATCAATCTTTACCTCCGAACCATTCCGGAACTCCTCGTGACGTCCGGGATCTCATCCGGGACTCCGAACAACATTCGGTAACCGCGTACATACTTTCCCTATAACCCTAGCGTCATCGAACCTTAAGTGTGTAGACCCTACGGGCTCGGGAACCATGCAGTCATGACCGAGACGTTCTTCGGCCAATAACCAACAGCGGGATCTAGATACCCATGTTGGCTCCCACATGTTCCACGATGATCTCATCGGATGAACCATGATGTCGGGGATTCAATCAATCCCGTATACAATTCCCTTTGTCTACCGGTATAGTACTTGCCCGAGATTCGATCGTCGGTATCCTGATACCTTGTTCAATCTCGTTACCGGCAAGTCTCTTTACTCGTTCCGTAACACATCATCCCGTGATCAACTCCTTGGTCACATTGTGCACATTATGATGATGTCCTACGGAGTGGGCCCAGAGATACCTCTCCGTTTACACGGAGTGACAAATCCCAGTCTCGATTCGTGCCAACCCAACACACACTTTCGGAGATACCTGTAGTGCACCTTTATAGCCACCCAGTTACGTTGTGACGTTTGGTACACCCAAAGCATTCCTACGGTATCCGGGAGTTGCACAATCTCATGGTCTAAGGAAATGATACTTGACATTAGAAAAGCTCTTAGCAAACGAACTACACGATCTTGTGCTAGGCTTAGGATTGGGTCTTGTCCATCACATCATTCTCCTAATGATGTGATCCCGTTATCAACAACATCCAATGTCCATGTTCAGGAAACCGTAACCATCTATTGATCAACGAGCTAGTCAACTAGAGGCTTACTAGGGACATGGTGTTGTCTATGTATCCACACATGTATCTGAGTTTCCTATCAATACAATTTTAGCATGGATAATAAACGATTATCATGAACAAGGAAATATAATAATAACCAATTTATTATTGCCTCTAGGGCATATTTCTAACAATACATGGGTTGACGCCCGTCGGTTTACAGACTCCGAGGCCGGCTCATAATCGTGTCCGGCTCGGTCTCTGCTATGCATATCTTACAACACAAGTTTACATCTCAATGCCGGTTTGTGTCTACATCCCTTAAACCGGCTTTGGGCCCTGGGCCTTCATGAAGCGTCACCGTCTGTCTTCATGGGCTTCAGATACAGATTAACTAATTATGAAGTTAACCCGGCCTCTCCTGGCCGGTTTACGCCCAGTGGTAATATCCCAAACACTATCCGTTTTAGTTAAACAATATACATGTCAACTATTTCATGCCCTCTTTTTTCCACACTATCTATTTCCTCTGTCTCTCATACAATGTATGTACATTCAACTATGTTTCCTGTTTATCAGCCATTTGAATTGGAGCGGGTGATGCCAGCATCTAGCGGACTAAAAACACGGTATTCAAATAAAACAGTGCTACCTCTTGGTGGATATAGCACCCCGGTTGTACATGCATGAGAACCAGCACTACCACACATAACCCAAGCTCTCGCAGATTGTACCCCTACTGCGATGGACAGAGAACCAGCTTCACCCAATCTAACCCCAACCCCAGCAGATAGTAACCCAGTTCCTGTTGACACAGCACCATCTCCACCACAGAGCTCCCAAACAAGAGTGGTTAGTAAGGCAGCTCCGGTGGCCAAAGGGCCAGTACTACCACGGCGAACCCCAACTCCACCAGTTAGTACGCCTATTCCTGTGGAGGAAGCACAACCAGCTAGTCGTAGTTTAGCATCTATCGCATTTGATGTTGTTAAATCGTATGTGCGTATCTTCCCATCTTGGAAATATTATACTGAAGATGAAGGAAAATGCCAGTTGCAGGTGTTTGTCCAGGAGTTATGTGTAAGTAATGTTATTCATGGCAATTACTTTGCTTTGTCCCATACATCCTACCTCCATGATGGTTATAATACATCAAATTTTCCCATTTTTCTCTATAGAGAAGGACCGATTTGGAAACTCAGGATGAGGTAACCTGTGCTAATACCTCTGCTATCTTCAAGAATGCTTGGTGGCAGTATCGGAATTACCTGAAGAAAACGTACTTCACCGGCAAAGAAAATCATCAAATTCCCTTACGTTCTCCTAAGACACATTTACTGGACGATGATTGGGAACGCCTTGTTCTGTACTGGTCCCGAACCAAGAATGTGGTAAGGTCTATGAGCTCATTTTCTATTTTTTGAAGTACTATATTCTCGCGTCTTATTGTACTCTGTTCGTGTAGAACAAGTGCTTAAACCTAAAAAACAACTGTTCTAATTTAAGATTCCATTGCTATCATAGTTCAAAAAAGCGCTAGGCGTTAATTGTGTGTTTTGCCACCGCCTTGCGCTTTACTGACCAAAGTGCATGCTTATGCGCAGTTATGCACAGATTAAGCGTAGTTATGTGCAATGCGTTTCGCCAACGCCTAGAGCCTAGGCGCGCTTACGCGCTAGCTTAGGCGCGCCTTTTTTAACTATGATTGCTATTGTGCATACTGCTTTGCTCTTGTATCACTGTATTTACTCATACAAACTTATTTTTAAATTGAAGGATCCAATCGAAACTACAATGGCACAGCAGGTATGTTCACGCATGTTTCTTTAACAGGCTTGCTCTTATCAATAGCTCTGTTGATTTCAATTTCATTTGTGTATACAGTTGACTTCTCATATCATGCACATTACTAGCATCACAACAGTGCCAATAGTGTTGTTGTACATGTAGACCCGTGGTACCCACCTGAAATCTTGTTGTGCTGTATAGTTTCCCATGCTTTGTATTCTTTCACTGCTGCTTTGTCTTGAACTAATATGATTTGAACCGTGTCTCTATTTTGATTTGGCAAGACAATGCAGTGACCATAGGACATAGATATATGTTTGTTTGATGCTTTAATTATGTACTAGTACTTGGCAATAGAAGACTTGGTAGTTTAATCCTGTCCACCTTACTAATGAACTGGTTCACCGAAATGAGTTTCATATACTAGTACATGCTAAACTATTATGTGTCTGCTTGTTTCTTCTTTTAGAATGCTGACAGAATATTGGGGAAGAGTGCCTTATTAAGCAATGGTAAAGGAAGTAATGCAGATAAGGTTCAGGATAGTGACACATCCTTGTTGGTCTCCAACAAAGCTGATAAAACAGCTAAGGAAGACTATCCCGAAGATAGTGAGACAACCCCAAAGTCCTGTCTTGGTTTAGTGTTGGAGTTACTGGCCACTACCGCTTGCACAAGCTATTCAAACTCACTGTCTGAATCAGTTCGGTTTCTTGAGTCTCAACTACAAGCTGAAAGACATCGATCAGTTGTGCTGCGACAAGAAGCGGAAGGACTGCGGAAGTCCCTGGAGCATTCAGATGCATACTTTCTGGTGCAATAGCAAGCGTTGGAGGATTTTAGTGCCAAACAGGACAAAGCTAATAAGCTTGCTAAGCTTATTGCCAGCATGGTGGATACCATGTTTCTTGAGCTCTTATGAAGTTGTTTCAGTTATGCTCTTGTTTTGCTGCCGCGTTTATTTGCACTGGTGGCCAATTTTGACGGCCAGTGTATGTAATATGCTGCTTTGTTCCCTATATTTGCACTGGTGGCGAACTTTGATGCCTAGTGGATGTAATATGTGTAATAGCGGTAATAGGCTAGCGTTAATTGCTTGCTTACTTATTTCCTTATTGTCTTGTTTAGTTGTTTGCTTGTAGTCACTGCAGTTCTTTTTCTGTGTTTTTC
The DNA here is from genome assembly GCF_018294505.1 of Triticum aestivum. Classification (NCBI taxonomy): domain Eukaryota; kingdom Viridiplantae; phylum Streptophyta; class Magnoliopsida; order Poales; family Poaceae; genus Triticum; species Triticum aestivum. The sequence continues at coordinate 433,551,855 of NC_057808.1, forward strand.
TAATCCATGGGCCTCCTGCGGGCCGTATGATCCATTGGCCTTCTATACGGGCCGTAGGATCCATGGGCCTTCTACGGGCCGTACGATCCATGGGCCTTTTACGGGCCGTAGGATCCATGGGCCTTCTATGGGGCGTATCATCATTTCGCCAATCATGGGCCGTACTATTCATGGACAATAATGGGACGTTTATTGGCCGTATTTGATAACTCTATGAAAACAGCCCAACGGGTTTTTTTCGACATGAAAACGGCCCAATGTATTAACGGGCTGACTGTAACCACGGGCTGAATTTGGCCGACAAGCAGAAAATGTCAGTAACAGGCCGTAAGTAACCGAATGCTGGAAATGAGCCCAAGATTAAATATCATGGGCTGGAAATGGCCCAATGGAATAATGGGCCGTTAATGGGTATAAAGTGATACACTGTTCATTACGGGCCAGTTTTACCACGGGCCGTTAAAGGGCCGAGGGTTACTAAGGGCCTCATATGGGCCGAAAGATGTCATGGGCCATACATGGGCCGGAAGTTAAAATGGGCTGGAATTATATTGGACGGCCCAGATGACGCTACTGGGCCTAATTCGGATAGGCCTTAAACGGGCCCTGGGATAGCGGGCTGTAAATGGGCTATATGCGAACAGACCGTTAACAGGCTTGCTGTGGGCCGGCCCGCCACCTTTTGACCAAGTCAAACGGGTCGGACTTTTCACGCGAATGGGCCTCTGTTGGGCCGTGCCACGTGTCGACGTATCATAGGCGCTTTGTGTCCAATGAGTGGATGACATCTGTCCCAACGGTGAGCCGACACGTGTTACCTCCAGCCAATGATGATTTTACACGTGGAAAATCCCCATTGGTCGGGGCTATTAACGGGTTATCGGATCCAAAACCGGACCCGATAGCTTAACGGCGTTCCGTTACGGTGGATGCCACGTGTCGGTCACCCTTGACGAAAGCACTTCTGGGACGCGCGATTTATCGTCATGGAAGTGGACACTTCTGTGATGATAATTTTGGTAATGTCATGGAACACTTCTACGACAGCACAGGTATGACTATCTTGATTCTGTCATAAATTTGTCATGGATGTACATGCATGACAAAAAACGCGACCTGCTGTGACAAACACGTATCATCACGGAAGTGTATTTTTTTTGTAGTGTTGGTTAACTGCTTGTATGATAGTTTTATCATTATGTTATTGCATGGTATTTATTGTTGATGCTAGTGGTCATATTATGCTATGCGTAGTATTCTAGTTGTGATATCCATGCTCGTCAATATGCCATGCTGATCTGGATAAATGATTAAATGTTGTTGTTATGCTCGTTGATTGGGATGCACCCCCATGCTTATTTTAACATCATGTTCATGCATTGCAGTTGCACCAGGTTATTTTTATCATGACTCAGCATATTGCATTCAAGTTTAACCGGATTAAATTGAACTTGAACAACTGTTGGCTGAGTCATGCTGCCACCATATCGAGCTGACCAGTGCAACCACGCTTACCTTATGGGGGGTCCTAACTGGGTCTATTGTCATGCCCCTCGCCGGTGCCTCCCGCGAGGGAAGGTTATGCGCGGGCGCTACCTTGGCCAGGTAGGACGGCATAAGCCTCGTGTGCCCGTTGTTTTTGTAAGGATCCTTGTCCCCGTTTGGGACCGTTTTGCCACGACGGTGGCCGTTGGTGCCTTTGGTAGGCACGGGGCCACCCAGGACTTAGCCCAAAGGGGAGTTGGTCGGAATGGCCGGGAGAGTGTCATGGCAGTAGAACGGTTTTGTCAGAACGCCGTTGGTCCACCCGAATGGGAGTGCGAGGCCATGGGTTCCGTGGTGTGGGTACAGTGTGCTAACCTTTGCAGAGTGTGTGCGTTAAATCTATCGATAGCCGCACTCGCGGATATGGGCCCAGATCGAGTCGGTCACACTGTGGGTCAACAGTAATAATAATGATGTGCTTAATAACAACCCTGGTTCGATGATGAAAGAAGTTGGTTGATATTTATGTGATCGTGAGAGGATCACTGTGGTATCGTGAGTACCAACTTGTTGGATATTTGGGATGTTATGCGAGAGTCAAGGGTAAAGGTGAAGCTCCTTGTGGTCATAAATGATTACTACGGTATTGTTAATACCAAGCTTGATTGGATCCTGAGATGATCGTGTGATGTCCGTGATGGCAAGTGATGCATGTGATGGTTACGATGTGACCCGAGCAGACTAAGTTGGTGCATGATAGTTTTATCATGTTGCATGCTAGTCTTACCATGTTCATATGTTTATGCCATGCTCGTATTGCTCTAGCTGTATTATCTTGTACATGCCATGTTGTTCTGATAGTATCGTGTTCATCATTGCTTAATAATCTATAATTGCCATGCTATGGTTTGTCTTGATTGCTTTGGTTGCTATGAGCTTGCAAGTACATTCAATGTACTGACCTAGCGTGTCATGCCAGTTTGCAGGTCATGCCGGATTTGATTGCTTGTTTGCCGTGGATTCCTTGTTTGCGAGCTAGGATAAGCGTTCCAGCCAAAGTCCCTGCGGAGTGGAATTCATCACCATCGTCGTTGTTCCGCTGCCAGGAGTATTTCGGTGCATCGTATTGTTCTGCTGCTTGCATGGAGCAACCGTGGCAGGCGTAGTGTCGCCGTGTCGATGTAATCCCCTTGTACCCATATAGATTGTAATAAAGAGCTGATTTGTTCAATGCTAAGCAGTGTCGTATTCCAGAAGACTTCTCCTCGATCTCTGTGCTAGAATACGGGGCGTTCCAGTTTCTCTGAGCCGGGGTGCCACAGAAACCTGACTCTCCTGTACATCAATGTCTTCCAAAATTGTTACCTCACGCTTGGTTTCGTATGTAATTCACGAGCCACCTTCTTGTGATCTATTCTGATATCAGAAGCAATACTTATTCTCGATGCTCTGAACCCCTTTCACACTCTGTTTCAGACATCGAACGATTGCCTACCTGGTTGAAGCTTCTTATTGCACCTCCTTACCTTGCTCTCGATGACTTTCTTGAATTTCAACTCGAGAGATGCCTCTATGCCACGTTCACTAAGATAGCCCCTAGTTATCTATCTTGTGTTGAGCTCCGTCCTTCCCGAGTCTTTCCCCCTTGCTAGACCCCTTAAAATCTCGGGACGAGATTTCTTGTAGTGGAGGAGAATTGTGACGCCCGGATAATTAAGCTACAGTAATCCTCAGCTTATGATGCCACCTCACCACGATTACTGTTACTAATCCTTGCTTGATCCAAATCTTAGTTCAAACTCAAATTCAAAACCGAGATTAAAGTCCAATTTCAAATTTTTCAAACATGCAAATAAAAATGTTCAAGGTGTGGCAAATAATCCCTAGATATTTGTCATGTTGGAACCAACCTCTTTTGAATTCCCAAAATGCCCCTGGAATTAATTTTTGGTCCAGCAACAATTAAATTGGCCTTTTCAATTTCTAAAAATGGTTAGACAAATCATTTTGACCCCCCCCCCCCCATACTTTTTGTTCCATCTCAGTATATTGTGTTAGAATTATGTGCCAAGTTTTGTTCAAAACAAAAATAATTTGGTACTAAAAAATGCAAAACTGAGGTTAAAAATAATAAACAGAAGAGATAAGGGAGAGATAAAAGGAAAACAACAAAGGACCTAAACCTACTGGGTACGTTGGCCCATTTAGCTAAAACAGGCCAAGCCCACCTAACTCACCCCCCTCCTCGCTACAGGAGCTGAGGGGGATCGTGGAGGCCATCTGCCATGGCACCGGCCACGCGTCGGCCATCCCGCTGTCGCCGGTGCCTACAAGTCGACTCCCTCGCCCCCAAAACCCTAGTCCCCTCCCTCGCGCACCCATCTCCTCTTCCTCGCTCTCTCTCGATGAAATCGCCAGAGCAGCCGCCATGGCCATCGCCGTCGTCGCGGCCACTGGCCTCCCCGCGGCCGGAGCTCATGTCCAGGAGGACCACCGGCGTCGTCTCCTTCGCCACGTGCACTGGTTAGAGCTAGAACCACTCCAAGCCTCACCATCGAGCTCTTCTTCACCGCGGATGTCACCATCTCGCCGTCGATTCGCCTCTCCGACACCACACCGACCGCCCCGAGCTCTGCACCGCCCTCCTCCCAGTGAGTCGTGTTCCCCTCCCCTTTCCCCCATCGGTTCCACCGTCGATTGGCGTTGTCTCGCTCGCGCCCGAAGCTCACGGCGACATCGTACTCACCGCGCTCGCGCTCGCTAGGCTTTCCCGCTCGCCAGGCATCGTCCGCGCCCCGCGGGCCTCCTGACGCATGCCCCGCGCCCTGGCTGCGCGCTCGTGCACCCCACCCGCGCTGGCCGCAACCACTACCGCCTCCGCCGCTGTCCCACAGCTGCCGGCGCCCGCCACTGTTGGTGTCTCGCTGCCGGCGCCGCTCGGTCATCGCCGTTGCTGTCGCTTTAGCCGCCTCCCCTGCCGCACCCCGCGCCTGCCAGGGCCTCGGGCAAGCCCTGCACCGCGCCGCCCGCGTACCTCCGTGCCCGTGCGTCGCCGGCCGTGCTCACCCACCACTGCATGCAAGTGCGGCCGCCGCGCCGCGCCTCGCCCGTCAGCCCGCTCAGCCCCCGCGATGTACCCCGCCGCATCCCCTGCTCGCCTGCTGCCGCCCTGCCGCTCCCCGGCCTGCCCGCTCCTGTCGCCGTTGACTGCCGGTGGAGCGCCGTGGCCGCCGTCCCGCCTCTACGTGCGTGCGAGGAAACCCCTATGTTGACCGGCTGATTTATTAGCCCAAAATTAATTAGTACTAATCCTCCTTCTAATTAAGCCTTTAATTTAGTTTGCTACATTGACATGTGGACCCACTCGTTTAAATTAGTTTAGACTAAATGATTTACCCCTCTGACACTTACATGTGGGTCCCCTGTCCAGTTTGACAAGTCAAACTATTGACTGGGTGACCCAGTCTATGACATGTGGGCCCTCTTTGACCCTGTTGACAGTCAACAGTTGACTGGTCAACTGCTGACTAGACCCCGTGGACCCCACCTATCGGCCTCATGCACACTCTGGCTGGGTACACTTTTGGGTACCCATAGCCATTTTGCTATTTAATTAAATTTATTAATTAAATCCAGAAATTTAGAAATTCTTTTAAATCTTTAAAAAAACATAGAAAATAATCCGTAACTCGGATGAAAAAGTTTTCTACATGAAAGTTGCTCAGAACGACGAGACGAATCTGAATACGGGGTCCGTTTGTTTGCCACACGTCCCTAGCATAGTGAACATGCAACCTTTCCCCTCCATTTCATCTGTCCGAAAATGCCCAACACTGGGGAAACATTCCCGGATGTTTTCCCCCTTCGCCGGTATCGTGTAGCACCGCGGTAGAACACCGCTAGCGCTGCTTTTTGTCTTGTCATGCATCTGTGTACTTTGTATTTACTGTTTCTTCCCCCTCTTCTCTCCGGTAGACTCCGAGACTGATGCTGCCCCTATGATCGACTACGTCGACGACGACCCTTCTTCCCTTTCATCGGAGCTTCCAGGCAAGCCCCCCCCCCCCTTGATCATCCCGATATTGCCCATTCCATTATCTCATGCTTGCATTAGATTTTGCTACTGTTATTGTTTGCTCCTATTCTGATGCATAGCCTCCTTTTGTAACCTGCTCATTGTACCTTACCTGCTTATCCTAAACTGCTTAGTATAGGTTGGTTAGTGATCCATCAGTGACCCCCACCTTGTCCTTGTTGCCCCTGCTTCATCATCGATGAATCGATCAACGTGATCGACGACCAGAGCCCGACACCTCACATCACATCACGCCCCTTTTGTTGCTCGACTTTGCAGAGCTACTATCGAGTGACAGACCTCACAACGCACTCCCGATGACAACTCTGTAGTGTAGCTATTCGGTCATGGTCAACGAGGGTGGTTCCTCCTTCACCATTCCCGATACGGCTCTCTCGTGAAACCCCTCAAGTGTGAACCTCGAGGGTGGTTCCTCTTACGTTCACCTTGATGATTACATCGAGTGGAATTCACCAGGGGTGATTCCTCGGGTTTTCCCCTTGATGTTTGGACACACGGTTACCCGGACTTTATTTGAGACCATTGTTGAAGTCGGGTCGGCCCTGAGGGGCCCGTGAGTTGATGTGAAAGTCATGCAGGCCCGTGGAGCACCCGCGAGTTCTCTACGTGGCACGGCCGGGCAGTCTGGGCCCTTGTCGTAAGTCCATGAGACGGGGCGACGGGGTCACATTATCGTGAGTCTCTGCTCGTCTCCGCGAGCCCCCAATGCACTAACAGGTTTGGGTATTTGTTCTGAGTTGGCCTCTGGCCTTTACGCACTAACCACCACGCGAGAATAGATATGGGCCTCGACGTCGCAGTATCAGCCGAAACTTTGTCAGACGTCCAGTTCAGCATGGCGGCACGGTCGGATCGTGCTGGCCATCCGAGGCGGTGCTGGTATCCACCCTGCTTGCAACGAACCGGAGTGCAACGGGCGATGGGCCCAAGACCTCGGGGCACTTAGGATGTAGACCGGCGGGGACCTCTCTGCTGAGCCTAGGTAGGGCTGCGACGTGTTGATCTTCCGAGGCCTGGTGTGTTCGGCCAGAGTGATCGAGCGTGTTGGGTAACGTGGTGCACCCCTGCAGGGAAAATATATATTCGAATACCGTGTCCACGGTAATGGACGTTCAGACTTGTATCCTGATCTATTACAACTAGAACTGGTTACTTGAGATATTTGATGGATATGTGGCTCCGGGATTGCTTTCTCACAGGGAGTAAAGGAAGGATCTCTGGGCGTTATTGCTACAACATGATTGTTAAATATAAACTGCTATTCTTTACTCTTCTACATGCTGCAAGATGCTTGGAGCTGCTTGAAGATGCTAGTCTTCGATAGGCTAGGCTTTCCCCTCTATTTTGGCATTCTGTAGTTCAGTCCACAAATACAGCCCTTCCATTTGATACCAATGCATATTTAGTATAGATCTGAATCTTGCAAGTAATTTGGATGAGTACTCACGGTTGCTTTGCTACCCTCTTTTCCCCTTTCTTCCTTCTTTCCGGTTGTTGCAACCAGATGGTGGATCCCTGGAGCTAGATGCCACCGCTGACGGATACTGCTACTTGGAGACCGCCGACGACCAGGAGTAGCTAGGAGGTCCCAGGCAGGAGGCCTTGCCTCTTCGATCGTTGTTGCTTTTGTGTTTGCCTTCTCAAGGCAGTCTGGTCTAACTTATGTCTGTACTCAGATATTGTTGCTTCCGCTGACTCTTGTGTATCGAGCTATGTATTCGAGCCCTCGAGGCCCCTGGCTTGTAATATAAAGCTTGTATTATTTTATTTGTCTCTAGAGTTGTGTTGTGATATCTTCGCGTGAGTCCCTGATCTTAATCGTACACGTTTGCATGTATGATTAGTGTACGGTCGAATCGGGGGCGTCACAGCTCGCGAGGCAGCCGTTGTAGCCGCGCCAACTCACCGCGCCGCCCGACCGTCGCCCCGCCGGAGCAGCAGCCGCCGTCGTGGGACCCGTTGCCTGGACCACCACCATCTCGAGCGGGGGAGAAGGCACGCCGAGGCGCGCGCAGAACACCGACCGCCGAGCCGCCACCACCCACTAGGCCGCCGCCCCGGCGCCCAGTCTCGCCGCGTCATCTAGGTCCTGTCCCGGAACATCCGCGCGAGAGAGGCTCGCTGCCGCCGGCTGCTGCGCGGGCTTTGCCCGGCAGTGACGCCCGACGGCGGCGGGAGGGGCAGGGAGTAGCGGGTGTAGCGGCGGCGGCGGC